>NW_027394318.1:0-100143 GCF_049309525.1 Garra rufa | reverse complement strand
CTCTGTGTTGCAAAATAGGTTTTATTCATGCACAGAGTGTAAATTTAAAGTGGGACAGAGATTCAGCTTGCATTGCCAGAACCAAGTATGTTAAGTGCCGAAACGCTGTTTTCTGACATTTCAGGCTTTAACTTCAAAAATCATGCAAAACACTTCTAACACCTTCAGATATGTTTCTCTGTGTTGCAAAATAGGTTTTATTCATGCACAGACTGCAATTTTAATTTTGGGCCGAGTTTCAGCTTGCATTGCCTGAACCAAGTTTGTTATGTGCTGAAACGGCGTTTTCTGACATTTCAGGGTCTAACTTCAAAAATCATGCAAAACACTTCTAACAGCTTCAGATATGTTTTTCTGTGTTGCAAAATAGGTTTTATTCATGCACAGACTGCAATTTTAATTTTTGGCCGAGTTTAAGCTTGCATTGCCTGAACCAAGTTTGTTATGTGCTGAAACGGCGTTTTCTGACATTTCAGACTCTAACTTCAAAAATCATGCAAAACACTTCTAACACCTTCAGATATGTTTCTCTGTGTTGCAAAATAGGTTTTATTCATGCACAGAGTGTAAATTTAAAGTGGGACAGAGATTCAGCTTGCATTGCCTGAACCAACTTTGTTCTGCGCTGAAAAGCTGTTTTCTGACATTTCAGGGTCTAACTTCAAAAATCATGCAAAACACTTCTAACAGCTTCAGATATGTTTCTCTATGTTGCAAAATAGGTTTTATTCATGCACAGACTGCAATTTTAATTTTGGACCGAGTTTCAGCTTGCATTGCTTGAACCAACTTTGTTCTGCGCTGAAACGCTGTTTTCTGACAGTTCAGGGTCTAACTTCAAAAATCATGCAAAACACTTCTAACAGCTTCAGATATGTTTCTCTGTGTTGCAAAATAGGTTTTATTCATGCAGAGACTGCAATTTTAATTTTGGACCGAGTTTCAGCTTGCATTGCCAGAACCAAGTTTGTTAAGTGCTGAAACGCCGTTTTCTGACATTTCAGGCTCTAACTTCAAAAATCATGCAAAACACTTCTAACACCTTCAGATATGTTTCTCTGTGTTGCAAAATAGGTTTTTATTCATGCACAATATTAATTTTGGACCGAGTTTCAGCTTGCATTGCCAGAACCAAGTTTGTTAAGTGCTGAAACGCTGTTTTCTGACATTTCAGGCTTTAACTTAAAAAATCATGCAAAACACTTCTAACACCTTCAGATATGTTTCTCTGTGTTGCAAAATAGGTTTTATTCATGCACAGACTGCAATTTTAAGTTTTGGCCGAGTTTCAGCTTGCATTGCCTGAACCAAGTTTGTTATGTGCTGAAACGCTGTTTTCTGACATTTCAGGCTTTAACTTCAAAAATCATGCAAAACACTTCTAACACCTTCAGATATGTTTCTCTGTGTTGCAAAATAGGTTTTATTCATGCACAGACTGCAATTTTAATTTTTGGCCGAGTTTAAGCTTGCATTGCCTGAACCAAGTTTGTTATGTGCTGAAACGGCGTTTTCTGACATTTCAGGCTCTAACTTCAAAAATCATGCAAAACACTTCTAACACCTTCAGATATGTTTCTCTGTGTTGCAAAATAGGTTTTATTCATGCACAGACTGCAAATTTAAAGTGGGACAGAGATTCAGCTTGCATTGCCTGAACCAACTTTGTTCTGCGCTGAAAAGCTGTTTTCTGACATTTCAGGGTCTAACTTCAAAAATCATGCAAAACACTTCTAACAGCTTCAGATATGTTTCTCTGTGTTGCAAAATAGGTTTTATTCATGCACAGACTGCAATTTTAATTTTGGACCGAGTTTCAGCTTGCATTGCCAGAACCAAGTTTGTTAAGTGCTGAAACGCTGTTTTCTGACATTTCAGGCTCTAACTTAAAAAATCATGCAAAACACTTCTAACACCTTCAGATATGTTTCTCTGTGTTGCAAAATAGGTTTTATTCATGCACAGACTGCAATTTTAAGTTTTGGCCGAGTTTCAGCTTGCATTGCCTGAACCAAGTTTGTTATGTGCTGAAACGCTGTTTTCTGACATTTCAGGCTTTAACTTCAAAAATCATGCAAAACACTTCTAACACCTTCAGATATGTTTCTCTGTGTTGCAAAATAGGTTTTATTCATGCACAGACTGCAATTTTAATTTTGGACCGAGTTTCAGCTTGCATTGCCAGAACCAAGTTTGTTAAGTGCTGAAACGCCGTTTTCTGACATTTCAGGCTCTAACTTCAAAAATCATGCAAAACACTTCTAACACCTTCAGATATGTTTCTCTGTGTTGCAAAATAGGTTTTATTCATGCACAATCTGCAATTTTTATTTTGGACCGAGTTTCAGCTTGCATTGCCATAACCAAGTTTGTTATGTGCTGAAACGCCGTTTTCTGACATTTCAGGCTCTAACTTCAAAAATCATGCAAAACACTTCTAACACCTTCAGATATGTTTCTCTGTGTTGCAAAATAGGTTTTATTCATGCACAGAGTGTAAATTTAAAGTGGGACAGAGATTCAGCTTGCATTGCCTGAACCAACTTTGTTCTGCGCTGAAAAGCTGTTTTCTGACATTTCAGGGTCTAACTTCAAAAATCATGCAAAACACTTCTAACAGCTTCAGATATGTTTCTCTGTGTTGCAAAATAGGTTTTATTCATGCACAGACTGCAATTTTAATTTTTGGCAGAGTTTAAGCTTGCATTGCCTGAACCAAGTTTGTTATGTGCTGAAACGGCGTTTTCTGACATTTCAGGGTCTAACTTCAAAAATCATGCAAAACACTTCTAACAGCTTCAGATATGTTTCTCTGTGTTGCAAAATAGGTTTTATTCATGCACAGACTGCAATTTTAATTTTTGGCCGAGTTTAAGCTTGCATTGCCTGAACCAAGTTTGTTATGTGCTGAAACGGCGTTTTCTGACATTTCAGGCTCTAACTTCAAAAATCATGCAAAACACTTCTAACACCTTCAGATATGTTTCTCTGTGTTGCAAAATAGGTTTTATTCATGCACAGAGTGTAAATTTAAAGTGGGACAGAGATTCAGCTTGCATTGCCAGAACCAAGTATGTTAAGTGCCGAAACGCTGTTTTCTGACATTTCAGGCTTTAACTTCAAAAATCATGCAAAACACTTCTAACACCTTCAGATATGTTTCTCTGTGTTGCAAAATAGGTTTTATTCATGCACAGACTGCAATTTTAATTTTGGGCCGAGTTTCAGCTTGCATTGCCTGAACCAAGTTTGTTATGTGCTGAAACGGCGTTTTCTGACATTTCAGGGTCTAACTTCAAAAATCATGCAAAACACTTCTAACAGCTTCAGATATGTTTTTCTGTGTTGCAAAATAGGTTTTATTCATGCACAGACTGCAATTTTAATTTTTGGCCGAGTTTAAGCTTGCATTGCCTGAACCAAGTTTGTTATGTGCTGAAACGGCGTTTTCTGACATTTCAGACTCTAACTTCAAAAATCATGCAAAACACTTCTAACACCTTCAGATATGTTTCTCTGTGTTGCAAAATAGGTTTTATTCATGCACAGAGTGTAAATTTAAAGTGGGACAGAGATTCAGCTTGCATTGCCTGAACCAACTTTGTTCTGCGCTGAAAAGCTGTTTTCTGACATTTCAGGGTCTAACTTCAAAAATCATGCAAAACACTTCTAACAGCTTCAGATATGTTTCTCTATGTTGCAAAATAGGTTTTATTCATGCACAGACTGCAATTTTAATTTTGGACCGAGTTTCAGCTTGCATTGCTTGAACCAACTTTGTTCTGCGCTGAAACGCTGTTTTCTGACAGTTCAGGGTCTAACTTCAAAAATCATGCAAAACACTTCTAACAGCTTCAGATATGTTTCTCTGTGTTGCAAAATAGGTTTTATTCATGCAGAGACTGCAATTTTAATTTTGGACCGAGTTTCAGCTTGCATTGCCAGAACCAAGTTTGTTAAGTGCTGAAACGCCGTTTTCTGACATTTCAGGCTCTAACTTCAAAAATCATGCAAAACACTTCTAACACCTTCAGATATGTTTCTCTGTGTTGCAAAATAGGTTTTATTCATGCACAGACTGCAATATTAATTTTGGACCGAGTTTCAGCTTGCATTGCCAGAACCAAGTTTGTTAAGTGCTGAAACGCTGTTTTCTGACATTTCAGGCTTTAACTTAAAAAATCATGCAAAACACTTCTAACACCTTCAGATATGTTTCTCTGTGTTGCAAAATAGGTTTTATTCATGCACAGACTGCAATTTTAAGTTTTGGCCGAGTTTCAGCTTGCATTGCCTGAACCAAGTTTGTTATGTGCTGAAACGCTGTTTTCTGACATTTCAGGCTTTAACTTCAAAAATCATGCAAAACACTTCTAACACCTTCAGATATGTTTCTCTGTGTTGCAAAATAGGTTTTATTCATGCACAGACTGCAATTTTAATTTTTGGCCGAGTTTAAGCTTGCATTGCCTGAACCAAGTTTGTTATGTGCTGAAACGGCGTTTTCTGACATTTCAGGCTCTAACTTCAAAAATCATGCAAAACACTTCTAACACCTTCAGATATGTTTCTCTGTGTTGCAAAATAGGTTTTATTCATGCACAGACTGCAAATTTAAAGTGGGACAGAGATTCAGCTTGCATTGCCTGAACCAACTTTGTTCTGCGCTGAAAAGCTGTTTTCTGACATTTCAGGGTCTAACTTCAAAAATCATGCAAAACACTTCTAACAGCTTCAGATATGTTTCTCTGTGTTGCAAAATAGGTTTTATTCATGCACAGACTGCAATTTTAATTTTGGACCGAGTTTCAGCTTGCATTGCCAGAACCAAGTTTGTTAAGTGCTGAAACGCTGTTTTCTGACATTTCAGGCTCTAACTTAAAAAATCATGCAAAACACTTCTAACACCTTCAGATATGTTTCTCTGTGTTGCAAAATAGGTTTTATTCATGCACAGACTGCAATTTTAAGTTTTGGCCGAGTTTCAGCTTGCATTGCCTGAACCAAGTTTGTTATGTGCTGAAACGCTGTTTTCTGACATTTCAGGCTTTAACTTCAAAAATCATGCAAAACACTTCTAACACCTTCAGATATGTTTCTCTGTGTTGCAAAATAGGTTTTATTCATGCACAGACTGCAATTTTAATTTTGGACCGAGTTTCAGCTTGCATTGCCAGAACCAAGTTTGTTAAGTGCTGAAACGCCGTTTTCTGACATTTCAGGCTCTAACTTCAAAAATCATGCAAAACACTTCTAACACCTTCAGATATGTTTCTCTGTGTTGCAAAATAGGTTTTATTCATGCACAATCTGCAATTTTTATTTTGGACCGAGTTTCAGCTTGCATTGCCATAACCAAGTTTGTTATGTGCTGAAACGCCGTTTTCTGACATTTCAGGCTCTAACTTCAAAAATCATGCAAAACACTTCTAACACCTTCAGATATGTTTCTCTGTGTTGCAAAATAGGTTTTATTCATGCACAGAGTGTAAATTTAAAGTGGGACAGAGATTCAGCTTGCATTGCCTGAACCAACTTTGTTCTGCGCTGAAAAGCTGTTTTCTGACATTTCAGGGTCTAACTTCAAAAATCATGCAAAACACTTCTAACAGCTTCAGATATGTTTCTCTGTGTTGCAAAATAGGTTTTATTCATGCACAGACTGCAATTTTAATTTTTGGCAGAGTTTAAGCTTGCATTGCCTGAACCAAGTTTGTTATGTGCTGAAACGGCGTTTTCTGACATTTCAGGCTCTAACTTCAAAAATCATGCAAAACACTTCTAACACCTTCAGATATGTTTCTCTGTGTTGCAAAATAGGTTTTATTCATGCACAGACTGCAATTTTTATTTTGGACCGAGTTTCAGCTTGCATTGCCATAACCAAGTTTGTTATGTGCTGAAACGCCGTTTTCTGACATTTCAGGCTCTAAGTTCAAAATCATGCAAAACACTTCTAACACCTTCAGATATGTTTCTCTGTGTTGCAAAATAGGTTTTATTCATGCACAATCTGCAATTTTAATTTTGGGCCGAGTTTCAGCTTGCATTGCCTGAACCAAGTTTGTTATGTGCTGAAACGGCGTTTTCTGACATTTCAGGGTCTAACTTCAAAAATCATGCAAAACACTTCTAACAGCTTCAGATATGTTTCTCTGTGTTGCAAAATAGGTTTTATTCATGCACAGACTGCAATTTTAATTTTTGGCCGAGTTTAAGCTTGCATTGCCTGAACCAAGTTTGTTATGTGCTGAAACGGCGTTTTCTGACATTTCAGACTCTAACTTCAAAAATCATGCAAAACACTTCTAACACCTTCAGATATGTTTCTCTGTGTTGCAAAATAGGTTTTATTCATGCACAGACTGCAATTTTAATTTTGGGCCGAGTTTCAGCTTGCATTGCCTGAACCAAGTTTGTTATGTGCTGAAACGGCGTTTTCTGACATTTCAGGGTCTAACTTCAAAAATCATGCAAAACACTTCTAACAGCTTCAGATATGTTTCTCTGTGTTGCAAAATAGGTTTTATTCATGCACAGACTGCAATTTTAATTTTTGGCCGAGTTTAAGCTTGCATTGCCTGAACCAAGTTTGTTATGTGCTGAAACGGCGTTTTCTGACATTTCAGGCTCTAACTTCAAAAATCATGCAAAACACTTCTAACACCTTCAGATATGTTTCTCTGTGTTGCAAAATAGGTTTTATTCATGCACAGACTGCAAATTTAAAGTGGGACAGAGATTCAGCTTGCATTGCCTGAACCAACTTTGTTCTGCGCTGAAAAGCTGTTTTCTGACATTTCAGGGTCTAACTTCAAAAATCATGCAAAACACTTCTAACAGCTTCAGATATGTTTCTCTGTGTTGCAAAATAGGTTTTATTCATGCACAGAGTGCAATTTTAATTTTGGACCGAGTTTCAGCTTGCATTGCCAGAACCAAGTTTGTTAAGTGCTGAAACGCTGTTTTCTGACATTTCAGGCTCTAACTTAAAAAATCATGCAAAACACTTCTAACACCTTCAGATATGTTTCTCTGTGTTGCAAAATAGGTTTTATTCATGCACAGACTGCAATTTTAAGTTTTGGCCGAGTTTCAGCTTGCATTGCCTGAACCAAGTTTGTTATGTGCTGAAACGCTGTTTTCTGACATTTCAGGCTTTAACTTCAAAAATCATGCAAAACACTTCTAACACCTTCAGATATGTTTCTCTGTGTTGCAAAATAGGTTTTATTCATGCACAGACTGCAATTTTAATTTTGGACCGAGTTTCAGCTTGCATTGCCAGAACCAAGTTTGTTAAGTGCTGAAACGCCGTTTTCTGACATTTCAGGCTCTAACTTCAAAAATCATGCAAAACACTTCTAACACCTTCAGATATGTTTCTCTGTGTTGCAAAATAGGTTTTATTCATGCACAATCTGCAATTTTTATTTTGGACCGAGTTTCAGCTTGCATTGCCATAACCAAGTTTGTTATGTGCTGAAACGCCGTTTTCTGACATTTCAGGCTCTAACTTCAAAAATCATGCAAAACACTTCTAACACCTTCAGATATGTTTCTCTGTGTTGCAAAATAGGTTTTATTCATGCACAGAGTGTAAATTTAAAGTGGGACAGAGATTCAGCTTGCATTGCCTGAACCAACTTTGTTCTGCGCTGAAAAGCTGTTTTCTGACATTTCAGGGTCTAACTTCAAAAATCATGCAAAACACTTCTAACAGCTTCAGATATGTTTCTCTGTGTTGCAAAATAGGTTTTATTCATGCACAGACTGCAATTTTAATTTTTGGCAGAGTTTAAGCTTGCATTGCCTGAACCAAGTTTGTTATGTGCTGAAACGGCGTTTTCTGACATTTCAGGCTCTAACTTCAAAAATCATGCAAAACACTTCTAACACCTTCAGATATGTTTCTCTGTGTTGCAAAATAGGTTTTATTCATGCACAGACTGCAATTTTTATTTTGGACCGAGTTTCAGCTTGCATTGCCATAACCAAGTTTGTTATGTGCTGAAACGCCGTTTTCTGACATTTCAGGCTCTAACTTCAAAAATCATGCAAAACACTTCTAACACCTTCAGATATGTTTCTCTGTGTTGTAAAATAGGTTTTATTCATGCACAGACTGCAATATTAATTTTGGACCGAGTTTCAGCTTGCATTGCCAGAACCAAGTATGTTAAGTGCCGAAACGCTGTTTTCTGACATTTCAGGCTTTAACTTAAAAAATCATGCAAAACACTTCTAACACCTTCAGATATGTTTCTCTGTGTTGCAAAATAGGTTTTATTCATGCACAGACTGCAATTTTAATTTTGGGCCGAGTTTCAGCTTGCATTGCCTGAACCAAGTTTGTTATGTGCTGAAACGGCGTTTTCTGACATTTCAGGGTCTAACTTCAAAAATCATGCAAAACACTTCTAACAGCTTCAGATATGTTTCTCTGTGTTGCAAAATAGGTTTTATTCATGCACAGACTGCAATTTTAATTTTTGGCCGAGTTTAAGCTTGCATTGCCTGAACCAAGTTTGTTATGTGCTGAAACGGCGTTTTCTGACATTTCAGACTCTAACTTCAAAAATCATGCAAAACACTTCTAACACCTTCAGATATGTTTCTCTGTGTTGCAAAATAGGTTTTATTCATGCACAGACTGCAATTTTTATTTTGGACCGAGTTTCAGCTTGCATTGCCATAACCAAGTTTGTTATGTGCTGAAACGCCGTTTTCTGACATTTCAGGCTCTAACTTCAAAAATCATGCAAAACACTTTTAACACCTTCAGATATGTTTCTCTGTGTTGCAAAATAGGTTTTATTCATGCAGAGACTGCAATTTTAATTTTGGACCGAGTTTCAGCTTGCATTGCCAGAACCAAGTTTGTTAAGTGCTGAAACGCCGTTTTCTGACATTTCAGGCTCTAACTTCAAAAATCATGCAAAACACTTCTAACACCTTCAGATATGTTTCTCTGTGTTGCAAAATAGGTTTTATTCATGCACAGACTGCAATTTTTATTTTGGACCGAGTTTCAGCTTGCATTGCCATAACCAAGTTTGTTATGTGCTGAAACGCCGTTTTCTGACATTTCAGGCTCTAACTTCAAAAATCATGCAAAACACTTTTAACAACTTCAGATATGTTTCTCTGTGTTGCAAAATAGGTTTTATTCATGCAGAGACTGCAATTTTAATTTTGGACCGAGTTTCAGCTTGCATTGCCAGAACCAAGTTTGTTAAGTGCTGAAACGGCGTTTTCTGACATTTCAGGCTCTAACTTCAAAAATCATGCAAAACACTTCTAACACCTTCAGATATGTTTCTCTGTGTTGCAAAATAGGTTTTATTCATGCACAGACTGCAATTTTTATTTTGGACCGAGTTTCAGCTTGCATTGCCATAACCAAGTTTGTTATGTGCTGAAACGCCGTTTTCTGACATTTCAGGCTCTAACTTCAAAAATCATGCAAAACACTTCTAACACCTTCAGATATGTTTCTCTGTGTTGCAAAATAGGTTTTATTCATGCACAGAGTGTAAATTTAAAGTGGGACAGAGATTCAGCTTGCATTGCCAGAACCAAGTATGTTAAGTGCCGAAACGCTGTTTTCTGACATTTCAGGCTTTAACTTCAAAAATCATGCAAAACACTTCTAACACCTTCAGATATGTTTCTCTGTGTTGCAAAATAGGTTTTATTCATGCACAGACTGCAATTTTAATTTTGGGCCGAGTTTCAGCTTGCATTGCCTGAACCAAGTTTGTTATGTGCTGAAACGGCGTTTTCTGACATTTCAGGGTCTAACTTCAAAAATCATGCAAAACACTTCTAACAGCTTCAGATATGTTTTTCTGTGTTGCAAAATAGGTTTTATTCATGCACAGACTGCAATTTTAATTTTTGGCCGAGTTTAAGCTTGCATTGCCTGAACCAAGTTTGTTATGTGCTGAAACGGCGTTTTCTGACATTTCAGACTCTAACTTCAAAAATCATGCAAAACACTTCTAACACCTTCAGATATGTTTCTCTGTGTTGCAAAATAGGTTTTATTCATGCACAGAGTGTAAATTTAAAGTGGGACAGAGATTCAGCTTGCATTGCCTGAACCAACTTTGTTCTGCGCTGAAAAGCTGTTTTCTGACATTTCAGGGTCTAACTTCAAAAATCATGCAAAACACTTCTAACAGCTTCAGATATGTTTCTCTATGTTGCAAAATAGGTTTTATTCATGCACAGACTGCAATTTTAATTTTGGACCGAGTTTCAGCTTGCATTGCTTGAACCAACTTTGTTCTGCGCTGAAACGCTGTTTTCTGACAGTTCAGGGTCTAACTTCAAAAATCATGCAAAACACTTCTAACAGCTTCAGATATGTTTCTCTGTGTTGCAAAATAGGTTTTATTCATGCAGAGACTGCAATTTTAATTTTGGACCGAGTTTCAGCTTGCATTGCCAGAACCAAGTTTGTTAAGTGCTGAAACGCCGTTTTCTGACATTTCAGGCTCTAACTTCAAAAATCATGCAAAACACTTCTAACACCTTCAGATATGTTTCTCTGTGTTGCAAAATAGGTTTTATTCATGCACAGACTGCAATATTAATTTTGGACCGAGTTTCAGCTTGCATTGCCAGAACCAAGTTTGTTAAGTGCTGAAACGCTGTTTTCTGACATTTCAGGCTTTAACTTAAAAAATCATGCAAAACACTTCTAACACCTTCAGATATGTTTCTCTGTGTTGCAAAATAGGTTTTATTCATGCACAGACTGCAATTTTAAGTTTTGGCCGAGTTTCAGCTTGCATTGCCTGAACCAAGTTTGTTATGTGCTGAAACGCTGTTTTCTGACATTTCAGGCTTTAACTTCAAAAATCATGCAAAACACTTCTAACACCTTCAGATATGTTTCTCTGTGTTGCAAAATAGGTTTTATTCATGCACAGACTGCAATTTTAATTTTTGGCCGAGTTTAAGCTTGCATTGCCTGAACCAAGTTTGTTATGTGCTGAAACGGCGTTTTCTGACATTTCAGGCTCTAACTTCAAAAATCATGCAAAACACTTCTAACACCTTCAGATATGTTTCTCTGTGTTGCAAAATAGGTTTTATTCATGCACAGACTGCAAATTTAAAGTGGGACAGAGATTCAGCTTGCATTGCCTGAACCAACTTTGTTCTGCGCTGAAAAGCTGTTTTCTGACATTTCAGGGTCTAACTTCAAAAATCATGCAAAACACTTCTAACAGCTTCAGATATGTTTCTCTGTGTTGCAAAATAGGTTTTATTCATGCACAGACTGCAATTTTAATTTTGGACCGAGTTTCAGCTTGCATTGCCAGAACCAAGTTTGTTAAGTGCTGAAACGCTGTTTTCTGACATTTCAGGCTCTAACTTAAAAAATCATGCAAAACACTTCTAACACCTTCAGATATGTTTCTCTGTGTTGCAAAATAGGTTTTATTCATGCACAGACTGCAATTTTAAGTTTTGGCCGAGTTTCAGCTTGCATTGCCTGAACCAAGTTTGTTATGTGCTGAAACGCTGTTTTCTGACATTTCAGGCTTTAACTTCAAAAATCATGCAAAACACTTCTAACACCTTCAGATATGTTTCTCTGTGTTGCAAAATAGGTTTTATTCATGCACAGACTGCAATTTTAATTTTGGACCGAGTTTCAGCTTGCATTGCCAGAACCAAGTTTGTTAAGTGCTGAAACGCCGTTTTCTGACATTTCAGGCTCTAACTTCAAAAATCATGCAAAACACTTCTAACACCTTCAGATATGTTTCTCTGTGTTGCAAAATAGGTTTTATTCATGCACAATCTGCAATTTTTATTTTGGACCGAGTTTCAGCTTGCATTGCCATAACCAAGTTTGTTATGTGCTGAAACGCCGTTTTCTGACATTTCAGGCTCTAACTTCAAAAATCATGCAAAACACTTCTAACACCTTCAGATATGTTTCTCTGTGTTGCAAAATAGGTTTTATTCATGCACAGAGTGTAAATTTAAAGTGGGACAGAGATTCAGCTTGCATTGCCTGAACCAACTTTGTTCTGCGCTGAAAAGCTGTTTTCTGACATTTCAGGGTCTAACTTCAAAAATCATGCAAAACACTTCTAACAGCTTCAGATATGTTTCTCTGTGTTGCAAAATAGGTTTTATTCATGCACAGACTGCAATTTTAATTTTTGGCAGAGTTTAAGCTTGCATTGCCTGAACCAAGTTTGTTATGTGCTGAAACGGCGTTTTCTGACATTTCAGGCTCTAACTTCAAAAATCATGCAAAACACTTCTAACACCTTCAGATATGTTTCTCTGTGTTGCAAAATAGGTTTTATTCATGCACAGACTGCAATTTTTATTTTGGACCGAGTTTCAGCTTGCATTGCCATAACCAAGTTTGTTATGTGCTGAAACGCCGTTTTCTGACATTTCAGGCTCTAAGTTCAAAATCATGCAAAACACTTCTAACACCTTCAGATATGTTTCTCTGTGTTGCAAAATAGGTTTTATTCATGCACAATCTGCAATTTTAATTTTGGGCCGAGTTTCAGCTTGCATTGCCTGAACCAAGTTTGTTATGTGCTGAAACGGCGTTTTCTGACATTTCAGGGTCTAACTTCAAAAATCATGCAAAACACTTCTAACAGCTTCAGATATGTTTCTCTGTGTTGCAAAATAGGTTTTATTCATGCACAGACTGCAATTTTAATTTTTGGCCGAGTTTAAGCTTGCATTGCCTGAACCAAGTTTGTTATGTGCTGAAACGGCGTTTTCTGACATTTCAGACTCTAACTTCAAAAATCATGCAAAACACTTCTAACACCTTCAGATATGTTTCTCTGTGTTGCAAAATAGGTTTTATTCATGCACAGACTGCAATTTTAATTTTGGGCCGAGTTTCAGCTTGCATTGCCTGAACCAAGTTTGTTATGTGCTGAAACGGCGTTTTCTGACATTTCAGGGTCTAACTTCAAAAATCATGCAAAACACTTCTAACAGCTTCAGATATGTTTCTCTGTGTTGCAAAATAGGTTTTATTCATGCACAGACTGCAATTTTAATTTTTGGCCGAGTTTAAGCTTGCATTGCCTGAACCAAGTTTGTTATGTGCTGAAACGGCGTTTTCTGACATTTCAGGCTCTAACTTCAAAAATCATGCAAAACACTTCTAACACCTTCAGATATGTTTCTCTGTGTTGCAAAATAGGTTTTATTCATGCACATCCTGCAAATTTAAAGTGGGACAGAGATTCAGCTTGCATTGCCTGAACCAACTTTGTTCTGCGCTGAAAAGCTGTTTTCTGACATTTCAGGGTCTAACTTCAAAAATCATGCAAAACACTTCTAACAGCTTCAGATATGTTTCTCTGTGTTGCAAAATAGGTTTTATTCATGCACAGACTGCAATTTTAATTTTGGACCGAGTTTCAGCTTGCATTGCCAGAACCAAGTTTGTTAAGTGCTGAAACGCTGTTTTCTGACATTTCAGGCTCTAACTTAAAAAATCATGCAAAACACTTCTAACACCTTCAGATATGTTTCTCTGTGTTGCAAAATAGGTTTTATTCATGCACAGACTGCAATTTTAAGTTTTGGCCGAGTTTCAGCTTGCATTGCCTGAACCAAGTTTGTTATGTGCTGAAACGCTGTTTTCTGACATTTCAGGCTTTAACTTCAAAAATCATGCAAAACACTTCTAACACCTTCAGATATGTTTCTCTGTGTTGCAAAATAGGTTTTATTCATGCACAGACTGCAATTTTAATTTTGGACCGAGTTTCAGCTTGCATTGCCAGAACTAAGTTTGTTAAGTGCTGAAACGCCGTTTTCTGACATTTCAGGCTCTAACTTCAAAAATCATGCAAAACACTTCTAACACCTTCAGATATGTTTCTCTGTGTTGCAAAATAGGTTTTATTCATGCACAATCTGCAATTTTTATTTTGGACCGAGTTTCAGCTTGCATTGCCATAACCAAGTTTGTTATGTGCTGAAACGCCGTTTTCTGACATTTCAGGCTCTAACTTCAAAAATCATGCAAAACACTTCTAACACCTTCAGATATGTTTCTCTGTGTTGCAAAATAGGTTTTATTCATGCACAGAGTGTAAATTTAAAGTGGGACAGAGATTCAGCTTGCATTGCCTGAACCAACTTTGTTCTGCGCTGAAAAGCTGTTTTCTGACATTTCAGGGTCTAACTTCAAAAATCATGCAAAACACTTCTAACAGCTTCAGATATGTTTCTCTGTGTTGCAAAATAGGTTTTATTCATGCACAGACTGCAATTTTAATTTTTGGCAGAGTTTAAGCTTGCATTGCCTGAACCAAGTTTGTTATGTGCTGAAACGGCGTTTTCTGACATTTCAGGCTCTAACTTCAAAAATCATGCAAAACACTTCTAACACCTTCAGATATGTTTCTCTGTGTTGCAAAATAGGTTTTATTCATGCACAGACTGCAATTTTTATTTTGGACCGAGTTTCAGCTTGCATTGCCATAACCAAGTTTGTTATGTGCTGAAACGCCGTTTTCTGACATTTCAGGCTCTAAGTTCAAAATCATGCAAAACACTTCTAACACCTTCAGATATGTTTCTCTGTGTTGCAAAATAGGTTTTATTCATGCACAGACTGCAATATTAATTTTGGACCGAGTTTCAGCTTGCATTGCCAGAACCAAGTATGTTAAGTGCCGAAACGCTGTTTTCTGACATTTCAGGCTTTAACTTAAAAAATCATGCAAAACACTTCTAACACCTTCAGATATGTTTCTCTGTGTTGCAAAATAGGTTTTATTCATGCACAGACTGCAATTTTAATTTTGGGCCGAGTTTCAGCTTGCATTGCCTGAACCAAGTTTGTTATGTGCTGAAACGGCGTTTTCTGACATTTCAGGGTCTAACTTCAAAAATCATGCAAAACACTTCTAACAGCTTCAGATATGTTTCTCTGTGTTGCAAAATAGGTTTTATTCATGCACAGACTGCAATTTTAATTTTTGGCCGAGTTTAAGCTTGCATTGCCTGAACCAAGTTTGTTATGTGCTGAAACGGCGTTTTCTGACATTTCAGACTCTAACTTCAAAAATCATGCAAAACACTTCTAACACCTTCAGATATGTTTCTCTGTGTTGCAAAATAGGTTTTATTCATGCACAGACTGCAATTTTTATTTTGGACCGAGTTTCAGCTTGCATTGCCATAACCAAGTTTGTTATGTGCTGAAACGCCGTTTTCTGACATTTCAGGCTCTAACTTCAAAAATCATGCAAAACACTTTTAACACCTTCAGATATGTTTCTCTGTGTTGCAAAATAGGTTTTATTCATGCAGAGACTGCAATTTTAATTTTGGACCGAGTTTCAGCTTGCATTGCCAGAACCAAGTTTGTTAAGTGCTGAAACGCCGTTTTCTGACATTTCAGGCTCTAACTTCAAAAATCATGCAAAACACTTCTAACACCTTCAGATATGTTTCTCTGTGTTGCAAAATAGGTTTTATTCATGCACAGACTGCAATTTTTATTTTGGACCGAGTTTCAGCTTGCATTGCCATAACCAAGTTTGTTATGTGCTGAAACGCCGTTTTCTGACATTTCAGGCTCTAACTTCAAAAATCATGCAAAACACTTTTAACACCTTCAGATATGTTTCTCTGTGTTGCAAAATAGGTTTTATTCATGCAAAGACTGCAATTTTAATTTTGGACCGAGTTTCAGCTTGCATTGCCAGAACCAAGTTTGTTAAGTGCTGAAACGGCGTTTTCTGACATTTCAGGCTCTAACTTCAAAAATCATGCAAAACACTTCTAACACCTTCAGATATGTTTCTCTGTGTTGCAAAATAGGTTTTATTCATGCACAGACTGCAAATTTAAAGTGGGACAGAGATTCAGCTTGCATTGCCTGAACCAACTTTGTTCTGCGCTGAAAAGCTGTTTTCTGACATTTCAGGGTCTAACTTCAAAAATCATGCAAAACACTTCTAACAGCTTCAGATATGTTTCTCTGTGTTGCAAAATAGGTTTTATTCATGCACAGACTGCAATTTTAATTTTGGACCGAGTTTCAGCTTGCATTGCCAGAACCAAGTTTGTTATGTGCTGAAACGCTGTTTTCTGACATTTCAGGCTTTAACTTCAAAAATCATGCAAAACACTTCTAACACCTTCAGATATGTTTCTCTGTGTTGCAAAATAGGTTTTATTCATGCACAGACTGCAATTTTAATTTTGGACCGAGTTTCAGCTTGCATTGCCAGAACCAAGTTTGTTAAGTGCTGAAACGCCGTTTTCTGACATTTCAGGCTCTAACTTCAAAAATCATGCAAAACACTTCTAACACCTTCAGATATGTTTCTCTGTGTTGCAAAATAGGTTTTATTCATGCACAATCTGCAATTTTTATTTTGGACCGAGTTTCAGCTTGCATTGCCATAACCAAGTTTGTTATGTGCTGAAACGCCGTTTTCTGACATTTCAGGCTCTAACTTCAAAAATCATGCAAAACACTTCTAACACCTTCAGATATGTTTCTCTGTGTTGCAAAATAGGTTTTATTCATGCACAGAGTGTAAATTTAAAGTGGGACAGAGATTCAGCTTGAATTGCCTGAACCAACTTTGTTCTGCGCTGAAAAGCTGTTTTCTGACATTTCAGGGTCTAACTTCAAAAATCATGCAAAACACTTCTAACAGCTTCAGATATGTTTCTCTGTGTTGCAAAATAGGTTTTATTCATGCACAGACTGCAATTTTAATTTTTGGCAGAGTTTAAGCTTGCATTGCCTGAACCAAGTTTGTTATGTGCTGAAACGGCGTTTTCTGACATTTCAGGCTCTAACTTCAAAAATCATGCAAAACACTTCTAACACCTTCAGATATGTTTCTCTGTGTTGCAAAATAGGTTTTATTCATGCACAGACTGCAATTTTTATTTTGGACCGAGTTTCAGCTTGCATTGCCATAACCAAGTTTGTTATGTGCTGAAACGCCGTTTTCTGACATTTCAGGCTCTAACTTCAAAAATCATGCAAAACACTTCTAACACCTTCAGATATGTTTCTCTGTGTTGCAAAATAGGTTTTATTCATGCACAGAGTGTAAATTTAAAGTGGGACAGAGATTCAGCTTGCATTGCCTGAACCAACTTTGTTCTGCGCTGAAAAGCTGTTTTCTGACATTTCAGGGTCTAACTTCAAAAATCATGCAAAACACTTCTAACAGCTTCAGATATGTTTCTCTGTGTTGCAAAATAGGTTTTATTCATGCACAGACTGCAATTTTAATTTTTGGCAGAGTTTAAGCTTGCATTGCCTGAACCAAGTTTGTTATGTGCTGAAACGGCGTTTTCTGACATTTCAGGCTCTAACTTCAAAAATCATGCAAAACACTTCTAACACCTTCAGATATGTTTCTCTGTGTTGCAAAATAGGTTTTATTCATGCACAGACTGCAATTTTTATTTTGGACCGAGTTTCAGCTTGCATTGCCTGAACCAAGTTTGTTATGTGCTGAAACGCTGTTTTCTGACATTTCAGGCTTTAACTTCAAAAATCATGCAAAACACTTCTAACACCTTCAGATATGTTTCTCTGTGTTGCAAAATAGGTTTTATTCATGCACAGAGTGTAAATTTAAAGTGGGACAGAGATTCAGCTTGCATTGCCAGAACCAAGTATGTTAAGAGCCGAAACGCTGTTTTCTGACATTTCAGGCTTTAACTTCAAAAATCATGCAAAACACTTCTAACACCTTCAGATATGTTTCTCTGTGTTGCAAAATAGGTTTTATTCATGCACAGACTGCAATTTTAATTTTGGGCCGAGTTTCAGCTTGCATTGCCTGAACCAAGTTTGTTATGTGCTGAAACGGCGTTTTCTGACATTTCAGGGTCTAACTTCAAAAATCATGCAAAACACTTCTAACAGCTTCAGATATGTTTTTCTGTGTTGCAAAATAGGTTTTATTCATGCACAGACTGCAATTTTAATTTTTGGCCGAGTTTAAGCTTGCATTGCCTGAACCAAGTTTGTTATGTGCTGAAACGGCGTTTTCTGACATTTCAGACTCTAACTTCAAAAATCATGCAAAACACTTCTAACACCTTCAGATATGTTTCTCTGTGTTGCAAAATAGGTTTTATTCATGCACAGACTGCAATTTTTATTTTGGACCGAGTTTCAGCTTGCATTGCCATAACCAAGTTTGTTATGTGCTGAAACGCCGTTTTCTGACATTTCAGGCTCTAACTTCAAAAATCATGCAAAACACTTTTAACACCTTCAGATATGTTTCTCTGTGTTGCAAAATAGGTTTTATTCATGCAGAGACTGCAATTTTAATTTTGGACCGAGTTTCAGCTTGCATTGCCAGAACCAAGTTTGTTAAGTGCTGAAACGGCGTTTTCTGACATTTCAGGCTCTAACTTCAAAAATCATGCAAAACACTTCTAACACCTTCAGATATGTTTCTCTGTGTTGCAAAATAGGTTTTATTCATGCACAGACTGCAATTTTTATTTTGGACCGAGTTTCAGCTTGCATTGCCATAACCAAGTTTGTTATGTGCTGAAACGCCGTTTTCTGACATTTCAGGCTCTAACTTCAAAAATCATGCAAAACACTTCTAACACCTTCAGATATGTTTCTCTGTGTTGCAAAATAGGTTTTATTCATGCACAGAGTGTAAATTTAAAGTGGGACAGAGATTCAGCTTGCATTGCCTGAACCAACTTTGTTCTGCGCTGAAAAGCTGTTTTCTGACATTTCAGGGTCTAACTTCAAAAATCATGCAAAACACTTCTAACAGCTTCAGATATGTTTCTCTATGTTGCAAAATAGGTTTTATTCATGCACAGACTGCAATTTTAATTTTGGACCGAGTTTCAGCTTGCATTGCTTGAACCAACTTTGTTCTGCGCTGAAACGCTGTTTTCTGACAGTTCAGGGTCTAACTTCAAAAATCATGCAAAACACTTCTAACAGCTTCAGATATGTTTCTCTGTGTTGCAAAATAGGTTTTATTCATGCAGAGACTGCAATTTTAATTTTGGACCGAGTTTCAGCTTGCATTGCCAGAACCAAGTTTGTTAAGTGCTGAAACGCCGTTTTCTGACATTTCAGGCTCTAACTTCAAAAATCATGCAAAACACTTCTAACACCTTCAGATATGTTTCTCTGTGTTGCAAAATAGGTTTTATTCATGCACAGACTGCAATATTAATTTTGGACCGAGTTTCAGCTTGCATTGCCAGAACCAAGTTTGTTAAGTGCTGAAACGCTGTTTTCTGACATTTCAGGCTTTAACTTAAAAAATCATGCAAAACACTTCTAACACCTTCAGATATGTTTCTCTGTGTTGCAAAATAGGTTTTATTCATGCACAGACTGCAATTTTAAGTTTTGGCCGAGTTTCAGCTTGCATTGCCAGAACCAAGTTTGTTAAGTGCTGAAACGCCGTTTTCTGACATTTCAGGCTCTAACTTCAAAAATCATGCAAAACACTTCTAACACCTTCAGATATGTTTCTCTGTGTTGCAAAATAGGTTTTATTCATGCACAATCTGCAATTTTTATTTTGGACCGAGTTTCAGCTTGCATTGCCATAACCAAGTTTGTTATGTGCTGAAACGCCGTTTTCTGACATTTCAGGCTCTAACTTCAAAAATCATGCAAAACACTTCTAACACCTTCAGATATGTTTCTCTGTGTTGCAAAATAGGTTTTATTCATGCACAGAGTGTAAATTTAAAGTGGGACAGAGATTCAGCTTGCATTGCCTGAACCAACTTTGTTCTGCGCTGAAAAGCTGTTTTCTGACATTTCAGGGTCTAACTTCAAAAATCATGCAAAACACTTCTAACAGCTTCAGATATGTTTCTCTGTGTTGCAAAATAGGTTTTATTCATGCACAGACTGCAATTTTAATTTTTGGCAGAGTTTAAGCTTGCATTGCCTGAACCAAGTTTGTTATGTGCTGAAACGGCGTTTTCTGACATTTCAGGCTCTAACTTCAAAAATCATGCAAAACACTTCTAACACCTTCAGATATGTTTCTCTGTGTTGCAAAATAGGTTTTATTCATGCACAGACTGCAATTTTTATTTTGGACCGAGTTTCAGCTTGCATTGCCATAACCAAGTTTGTTATGTGCTGAAACGCCGTTTTCTGACATTTCAGGCTCTAAGTTCAAAATCATGCAAAACACTTCTAACACCTTCAGATATGTTTCTCTGTGTTGCAAAATAGGTTTTATTCATGCACAGACTGCAATATTAATTTTGGACCGAGTTTCAGCTTGCATTGCCAGAACCAAGTATGTTAAGTGCCGAAACGCTGTTTTCTGACATTTCAGGCTTTAACTTAAAAAATCATGCAAAACACTTCTAACACCTTCAGATATGTTTCTCTGTGTTGCAAAATAGGTTTTATTCATGCACAGACTGCAATTTTAATTTTGGGCCGAGTTTCAGCTTGCATTGCCTGAACCAAGTTTGTTATGTGCTGAAACGGCGTTTTCTGACATTTCAGGGTCTAACTTCAAAAATCATGCAAAACACTTCTAACAGCTTCAGATATGTTTCTCTGTGTTGCAAAATAGGTTTTATTCATGCACAGACTGCAATTTTAATTTTTGGCCGAGTTTAAGCTTGCATTGCCTGAACCAAGTTTGTTATGTGCTGAAACGGCGTTTTCTGACATTTCAGACTCTAACTTCAAAAATCATGCAAAACACTTCTAACACCTTCAGATATGTTTCTCTGTGTTGCAAAATAGGTTTTATTCATGCACAGACTGCAATTTTTATTTTGGACCGAGTTTCAGCTTGCATTGCCATAACCAAGTTTGTTATGTGCTGAAACGCCGTTTTCTGACATTTCAGGCTCTAACTTCAAAAATCATGCAAAACACTTTTAACACCTTCAGATATGTTTCTCTGTGTTGCAAAATAGGTTTTATTCATGCAGAGACTGCAATTTTAATTTTGGACCGAGTTTCAGCTTGCATTGCCAGAACCAAGTTTGTTAAGTGCTGAAACGCCGTTTTCTGACATTTCAGGCTCTAACTTCAAAAATCATGCAAAACACTTCTAACACCTTCAGATATGTTTCTCTGTGTTGCAAAATAGGTTTTATTCATGCACAGACTGCAATTTTTATTTTGGACCGAGTTTCAGCTTGCATTGCCATAACCAAGTTTGTTATGTGCTGAAACGCCGTTTTCTGACATTTCAGGCTCTAACTTCAAAAATCATGCAAAACACTTTTAACACCTTCAGATATGTTTCTCTGTGTTGCAAAATAGGTTTTATTCATGCAAAGACTGCAATTTTAATTTTGGACCGAGTTTCAGCTTGCATTGCCAGAACCAAGTTTGTTAAGTGCTGAAACGGCGTTTTCTGACATTTCAGGCTCTAACTTCAAAAATCATGCAAAACACTTCTAACACCTTCAGATATGTTTCTCTGTGTTGCAAAATAGGTTTTATTCATGCACAGACTGCAAATTTAAAGTGGGACAGAGATTCAGCTTGCATTGCCTGAACCAACTTTGTTCTGCGCTGAAAAGCTGTTTTCTGACATTTCAGGGTCTAACTTCAAAAATCATGCAAAACACTTCTAACAGCTTCAGATATGTTTCTCTGTGTTGCAAAATAGGTTTTATTCATGCACAGACTGCAATTTTAATTTTGGACCGAGTTTCAGCTTGCATTGCCAGAACCAAGTTTGTTATGTGCTGAAACGCTGTTTTCTGACATTTCAGGCTTTAACTTCAAAAATCATGCAAAACACTTCTAACACCTTCAGATATGTTTCTCTGTGTTGCAAAATAGGTTTTATTCATGCACAGACTGCAATTTTAATTTTGGACCGAGTTTCAGCTTGCATTGCCAGAACCAAGTTTGTTAAGTGCTGAAACGCCGTTTTCTGACATTTCAGGCTCTAACTTCAAAAATCATGCAAAACACTTCTAACACCTTCAGATATGTTTCTCTGTGTTGCAAAATAGGTTTTATTCATGCACAATCTGCAATTTTTATTTTGGACCGAGTTTCAGCTTGCATTGCCATAACCAAGTTTGTTATGTGCTGAAACGCCGTTTTCTGACATTTCAGGCTCTAACTTCAAAAATCATGCAAAACACTTCTAACACCTTCAGATATGTTTCTCTGTGTTGCAAAATAGGTTTTATTCATGCACAGAGTGTAAATTTAAAGTGGGACAGAGATTCAGCTTGAATTGCCTGAACCAACTTTGTTCTGCGCTGAAAAGCTGTTTTCTGACATTTCAGGGTCTAACTTCAAAAATCATGCAAAACACTTCTAACAGCTTCAGATATGTTTCTCTGTGTTGCAAAATAGGTTTTATTCATGCACAGACTGCAATTTTAATTTTTGGCAGAGTTTAAGCTTGCATTGCCTGAACCAAGTTTGTTATGTGCTGAAACGGCGTTTTCTGACATTTCAGGCTCTAACTTCAAAAATCATGCAAAACACTTCTAACACCTTCAGATATGTTTCTCTGTGTTGCAAAATAGGTTTTATTCATGCACAGACTGCAATTTTTATTTTGGACCGAGTTTCAGCTTGCATTGCCATAACCAAGTTTGTTATGTGCTGAAACGCCGTTTTCTGACATTTCAGGCTCTAACTTCAAAAATCATGCAAAACACTTCTAACACCTTCAGATATGTTTCTCTGTGTTGCAAAATAGGTTTTATTCATGCACAGAGTGTAAATTTAAAGTGGGACAGAGATTCAGCTTGCATTGCCTGAACCAACTTTGTTCTGCGCTGAAAAGCTGTTTTCTGACATTTCAGGGTCTAACTTCAAAAATCATGCAAAACACTTCTAACAGCTTCAGATATGTTTCTCTGTGTTGCAAAATAGGTTTTATTCATGCACAGACTGCAATTTTAATTTTTGGCAGAGTTTAAGCTTGCATTGCCTGAACCAAGTTTGTTATGTGCTGAAACGGCGTTTTCTGACATTTCAGGCTCTAACTTCAAAAATCATGCAAAACACTTCTAACACCTTCAGATATGTTTCTCTGTGTTGCAAAATAGGTTTTATTCATGCACAGACTGCAATTTTTATTTTGGACCGAGTTTCAGCTTGCATTGCCTGAACCAAGTTTGTTATGTGCTGAAACGCTGTTTTCTGACATTTCAGGCTTTAACTTCAAAAATCATGCAAAACACTTCTAACACCTTCAGATATGTTTCTCTGTGTTGCAAAATAGGTTTTATTCATGCACAGACTGCAATTTTAATTTTGGACCGAGTTTCAGCTTGCATTGCCAGAACCAAGTTTGTTAAGTGCTGAAACGCCGTTTTCTGACATTTCAGGCTCTAACTTCAAAAATCATGCAAAACACTTCTAACACCTTCAGATATGTTTCTCTGTGTTGCAAAATAGGTTTTATTCATGCACAATCTGCAATTTTTATTTTGGACCGAGTTTCAGCTTGCATTGCCATAACCAAGTTTGTTATGTGCTGAAACGCCGTTTTCTGACATTTCAGGGTCTAACTTCAAAAATCATGCAAAACACTTCTAACACCTTCAGATATGTTTCTCTGTGTTGCAAAATAGGTTTTATTCATGCACAGAGTGTAAATTTAAAGTGGGACAGAGATTCAGCTTGCATTGCCTGAACCAACTTTGTTCTGCGCTGAAAAGCTGTTTTCTGACATTTCAGGGTCTAACTTCAAAAATCATGCAAAACACTTCTAACAGCTTCAGATATGTTTCTCTGTGTTGCAAAATAGGTTTTATTCATGCACAGACTGCAATTTTAATTTTTGGCAGAGTTTAAGCTTGCATTGCCTGAACCAAGTTTGTTATGTGCTGAAACGGCGTTTTCTGACATTTCAGGCTCTAACTTCAAAAATCATGCAAAACACTTCTAACACCTTCAGATATGTTTCTCTGTGTTGCAAAATAGGTTTTATTCATGCACAGACTGCAATTTTTATTTTGGACCGAGTTTCAGCTTGCATTGCCTGAACCAAGTTTGTTATGTGCTGAAACGCTGTTTTCTGACATTTCAGGCTTTAACTTCAAAAATCATGCAAAACACTTCTAACACCTTCAGATATGTTTCTCTGTGTTGCAAAATAGGTTTTATTCATGCACAGACTGCAATTTTAATTTTGGACCGAGTTTCAGCTTGCATTGCCAGAACCAAGTTTGTTAAGTGCTGAAACGCCGTTTTCTGACATTTCAGGCTCTAACTTCAAAAATCATGCAAAACACTTCTAACACCTTCAGATATGTTTCTCTGTGTTGCAAAATAGGTTTTATTCATGCACAATCTGCAATTTTTATTTTGGACCGAGTTTCAGCTTGCATTGCCATAACCAAGTTTGTTATGTGCTGAAACGTCGTTTTCTGACATTTCAGGGTCTAACTTCAAAAATCATGCAAAACACTTCTAACACCTTCAGATATGTTTCTCTGTGTTGCAAAATAGGTTTTATTCATGCACAGAGTGTAAATTTAAAGTGGGACAGAGATTCAGCTTGCATTGCCTGAACCAACTTTGTTCTGCGCTGAAAAGCTGTTTTCTGACATTTCAGGGTCTAACTTCAAAAATCATGCAAAACACTTCTAACAGCTTCAGATATGTTTCTCTGTGTTGCAAAATAGGTTTTATTCATGCACAGACTGCAATTTTAATTTTTGGCAGAGTTTAAGCTTGCATTGCCTGAACCAAGTTTGTTATGTGCTGAAACGGCGTTTTCTGACATTTCAGGCTCTAACTTCAAAAATCATGCAAAACACTTCTAACACCTTCAGATATGTTTCTCTGTGTTGCAAAATAGGTTTTATTCATGCACAGACTGCAATTTTTATTTTGGACCGAGTTTCAGCTTGCATTGCCATAACCAAGTTTGTTATGTGCTGAAACGCCGTTTTCTGACATTTCAGGCTCTAACTTCAAAAATCATGCAAAACACTTCTAACACCTTCAGATATGTTTCTCTGTGTTGCAAAATAGGTTTTATTCATGCACAGAGTGTAAATTTAAAGTGGGACAGAGATTCAGCTTGCATTGCCTGAACCAACTTTGTTCTGCGCTGAAAAGCTGTTTTCTGACATTTCAGGGTCTAACTTCAAAAATCATGCAAAACACTTCTAACAGCTTCAGATATGTTTCTCTATGTTGCAAAATAGGTTTTATTCATGCACAGACTGCAATTTTAATTTTTGGCCGAGTTTAAGCTTGCATTGCCTGAACCAAGTTTGTTATGTGCTGAAACGGCGTTTTCTGACATTTCAGGCTCTAACTTCAAAAATCATGCAAAACACTTCTAACACCTTCAGATATGTTTCTCTGTGTTGCAAAATAGGTTTTATTCATGCACAGACTGCAATTTTAATTTTGGACCGAGTTTCAGCTTGCATTGCTTGAACCAACTTTGTTCTGCGCTGAAACGCTGTTTTCTGACAGTTCAGGGTCTAACTTCAAAAATCATGCAAAACACTTCTAACAGCTTCAGATATGTTTCTCTGTGTTGCAAAATAGGTTTTATTCATGCACAGACTGCAATTTTAATTTTTGGCCGAGTTTAAGCTTGCATTGCCTGAACCAAGTTTGTTATGTGCTGAAACGGCGTTTTCTGACATTTCAGGCTCTAACTTCAAAAATCATGCAAAACACTTTTAACACCTTCAGATATGTTTCTCTGTGTTGCAAAATAGGTTTTATTCATGCAGAGACTGCAATTTTAATTTTGGACCGAGTTTCAGCTTGCATTGCCAGAACCAAGTTTGTTAAGTGCTGAAACGCCGTTTTCTGACATTTCAGGCTCTAACTTCAAAAATCATGCAAAACACTTCTAACACCTTCAGATATGTTTCTCTGTGTTGCAAAATAGGTTTTATTCATGCACAGACTGCAATATTAAATTTGGACCGAGTTTCAGCTTGCATTGCCAGAACCAAGTTTGTTAAGTGCTGAAACGCTGTTTTCTGACATTTCAGGCTTTAACTTAAAAAATCATGCAAAACACTTCTAACACCTTCAGATATGTTTCTCTGTGTTGCAAAATAGGTTTTATTCATGCACAGACTGCAATTTTAAGTTTTGGCCGAGTTTCAGCTTGCATTGCCTGAACCAAGTTTGTTATGTGCTGAAACGCTGTTTTCTGACATTTCAGGCTTTAACTTCAAAAATCATGCAAAACACTTCTAACACCTTCAGATATGTTTCTCTGTGTTGCAAAATAGGTTTTATTCATGCACAGACTGCAATTTTAATTTTTGGCCGAGTTTAAGCTTGCATTGCCTGAACCAAGTTTGTTATGTGCTGAAACGGCGTTTTCTGACATTTCAGGCTCTAACTTCAAAAATCATGCAAAACACTTCTAACACCTTCAGATATGTTTCTCTGTGTTGCAAAATAGGTTTTATTCATGCACAGACTGCAAATTTAAAGTGGGACAGAGATTCAGCTTGCATTGCCTGAACCAACTTTGTTCTGCGCTGAAAAGCTGTTTTCTGACATTTCAGGGTCTAACTTCAAAAATCATGCAAAACACTTCTAACAGCTTCAGATATGTTTCTCTGTGTTGCAAAATAGGTTTTATTCATGCACAGACTGCAATTTTAATTTTGGACCGAGTTTCAGCTTGCATTGCCAGAACCAAGTTTGTTAAGTGCTGAAACGCTGTTTTCTGACATTTCAGGCTCTAACTTAAAAAATCATGCAAAACACTTCTAACACCTTCAGATATGTTTCTCTGTGTTGCAAAATAGGTTTTATTCATGCACAGACTGCAATTTTAAGTTTTGGCCGAGTTTCAGCTTGCATTGCCTGAACCAAGTTTGTTATGTGCTGAAACGCTGTTTTCTGACATTTCAGGCTTTAACTTCAAAAATCATGCAAAACACTTCTAACACCTTCAGATATGTTTCTCTGTGTTGCAAAATAGGTTTTATTCATGCACAGACTGCAATTTTAATTTTGGACCGAGTTTCAGCTTGCATTGCCAGAACCAAGTTTGTTAAGTGCTGAAACGCCGTTTTCTGACATTTCAGGCTCTAACTTCAAAAATCATGCAAAACACTTCTAACACCTTCAGATATGTTTCTCTGTGTTGCAAAATAGGTTTTATTCATGCACAATCTGCAATTTTTATTTTGGACCGAGTTTCAGCTTGCATTGCCATAACCAAGTTTGTTATGTGCTGAAACGCCGTTTTCTGACATTTCAGGCTCTAACTTCAAAAATCATGCAAAACACTTCTAACACCTTCAGATATGTTTCTCTGTGTTGCAAAATAGGTTTTATTCATGCACAATCTGCAATTTTTATTTTGGACCGAGTTTCAGCTTGCATTGCCATAACCAAGTTTGTTATGTGCTGAAACGCCGTTTTCTGACATTTCAGGCTCTAACTTCAAAAATCATGCAAAACACTTCTAACACCTTCAGATATGTTTCTCTGTGTTGCAAAATAGGTTTTATTCATGCACAGAGTGTAAATTTAAAGTGGGACAGAGATTCAGCTTGCATTGCCTGAACCAACTTTGTTCTGCGCTGAAAAGCTGTTTTCTGACATTTCAGGGTCTAACTTCAAAAATCATGCAAAACACTTCTAACAGCTTCAGATATGTTTCTCTGTGTTGCAAAATAGGTTTTATTCATGCACAGACTGCAATTTTAATTTTTGGCAGAGTTTAAGCTTGCATTGCCTGAACCAAGTTTGTTATGTGCTGAAACGGCGTTTTCTGACATTTCAGGCTCTAACTTCAAAAATCATGCAAAACACTTCTAACACCTTCAGATATGTTTCTCTGTGTTGCAAAATAGGTTTTATTCATGCACAGACTGCAATTTTTATTTTGGACCGAGTTTCAGCTTGCATTGCCATAACCAAGTTTGTTATGTGCTGAAACGCCGTTTTCTGACATTTCAGGCTCTAACTTCAAAAATCATGCAAAACACTTCTAACACCTTCAGATATGTTTCTCTGTGTTGCAAAATAGGTTTTATTCATGCACAGACTGCAATATTAATTTTGGACCGAGTTTCAGCTTGCATTGCCAGAACCAAGTATGTTAAGTGCCGAAACGCTGTTTTCTGACATTTCAGGCTTTAACTTAAAAAATCATGCAAAACACTTCTAACACCTTCAGATATGTTTCTCTGTGTTGCAAAATAGGTTTTATTCATGCACAGACTGCAATTTTAATTTTGGGCCGAGTTTCAGCTTGCATTGCCTGAACCAAGTTTGTTATGTGCTGAAACGGCGTTTTCTGACATTTCAGGGTCTAACTTCAAAAATCATGCAAAACACTTCTAACAGCTTCAGATATGTTTCTCTGTGTTGCAAAATAGGTTTTATTCATGCACAGACTGCAATTTTAATTTTTGGCCGAGTTTAAGCTTGCATTGCCTGAACCAAGTTTGTTATGTGCTGAAACGGCGTTTTCTGACATTTCAGACTCTAACTTCAAAAATCATGCAAAACACTTCTAACACCTTCAGATATGTTTCTCTGTGTTGCAAAATAGGTTTGATTCATGCACAGACTGCAATTTTTATTTTGGACCGAGTTTCAGCTTGCATTGCCATAACCAAGTTTGTTATGTGCTGAAACGCCGTTTTCTGACATTTCAGGCTTTAACTTCAAAAATCATGCAAAACACTTCTAACACCTTCAGATATGTTTCTCTGTGTTGCAAAATAGGTTTTATTCATGCACAGACTGCAATTTTAATTTTGGACCGAGTTTCAGCTTGCATTGCCAGAACCAAGTTTGTTAAGTGCTGAAACGCCGTTTTCTGACATTTCAGGCTCTAACTTCAAAAATCATGCAAAACACTTCTAACACCTTCAGATATGTTTCTCTGTGTTGCAAAATAGGTTTTATTCATGCACAGACTGCAATTTTAATTTTGGCCGAGTTTCAGCTTGCATTGCCTGAACCAAGTTTGTTATGTGCTGAAACGGCGTTTTCTGACATTTCAGGGTCTAACTTCAAAAATCATGCAAAACACTTCTAACAGCTTCAGATATGTTTCTCTGTGTTGCAAAATAGGTTTTATTCATGCACAGACTGCAATTTTAATTTTTGGCCGAGTTTAAGCTTGCATTGCCTGAACCAAGTTTGTTATGTGCTGAAACGGCGTTTTCTGACATTTCAGGCTTTAACTTAAAAAATCATGCAAAACACTTCTAACACCTTCAGATATGTTTCTCTGTGTTGCAAAATAGGTTTTATTCATGCACAGACTGCAATTTTAATTTTTGGCCGAGTTTAAGCTTGCATTGCCTGAACCAAGTTTGTTATGTGCTGAAACGGCGTTTTCTGACATTTCAGGCTTTAACTTAAAAAATCATGCAAAACACTTCTAACACCTTCAGATATGTTTCTCTGTGTTGCAAAATAGGTTTTATTCATGCACAGACTGCAATTTTTATTTTGGACCGAGTTTCAGCTTGCATTGCCATAACCAAGTTTGTTATGTGCTGAAACGCCGTTTTCTGACATTTCAGGCTCTAACTTCAAAAATCATGCAAAACACTTTTAACACCTTCAGATATGTTTCTCTGTGTTGCAAAATAGGTTTTATTCATGCAGAGACTGCAATTTTAATTTTGGACCGAGTTTCAGCTTGCATTGCCAGAACCAAGTTTGTTAAGTGCTGAAACGCCGTTTTCTGACATTTCAGGCTCTAACTTCAAAAATCATGCAAAACACTTCTAACACCTTCAGATATGTTTCTCTGTGTTGCAAAATAGGTTTTATTCATGCACAGAGTGTAAATTTAAAGTGGGACAGAGATTCAGCTTGCATTGCCTGAACCAACTTTGTTCTGCGCTGAAAAGCTGTTTTCTGACATTTCAGGGTCTAACTTCAAAAATCATGCAAAACACTTCTAACAGCTTCAGATATGTTTCTCTGTGTTGCAAAATAGGTTTTATTCATGCACAGACTGCAATTTTAATTTTTGGCAGAGTTTAAGCTTGCATTGCCTGAACCAAGTTTGTTATGTGCTGAAACGGCGTTTTCTGACATTTCAGGCTCTAACTTCAAAAATCATGCAAAACACTTCTAACACCTTCAGATATGTTTCTCTGTGTTGCAAAATAGGTTTTATTCATGCACAGACTGCAATTTTTATTTTGGACCGAGTTTCAGCTTGCATTGCCATAACCAAGTTTGTTATGTGCTGAAACGCCGTTTTCTGACATTTCAGGCTCTAACTTCAAAATCATGCAAAACACTTCTAACACCTTCAGATATGTTTCTCTGTGTTGCAAAATAGGTTTTATTCATGCACAGACTGCAATATTAATTTTGGACCGAGTTTCAGCTTGCATTGCCAGAACCAAGTATGTTAAGTGCCGAAACGCTGTTTTCTGACATTTCAGGCTTTAACTTAAAAAATCATGCAAAACACTTCTAACACCTTCAGATATGTTTCTCTGTGTTGCAAAATAGGTTTTATTCATGCACAGACTGCAATTTTAATTTTGGGCCGAGTTTCAGCTTGCATTGCCTGAACCAAGTTTGTTATGTGCTGAAACGGCGTTTTCTGACATTTCAGGGTCTAACTTCAAAAATCATGCAAAACACTTCTAACAGCTTCAGATATGTTTCTCTGTGTTGCAAAATAGGTTTTATTCATGCACAGACTGCAATTTTAATTTTTGGCCGAGTTTAAGCTTGCATTGCCTGAACCAAGTTTGTTATGTGCTGAAACGGCGTTTTCTGACATTTCAGACTCTAACTTCAAAAATCATGCAAAACACTTCTAACACCTTCAGATATGTTTCTCTGTGTTGCAAAATAGGTTTTATTCATGCACAGACTGCAATTTTTATTTTGGACCGAGTTTCAGCTTGCATTGCCATAACCAAGTTTGTTATGTGCTGAAACGCCGTTTTCTGACATTTCAGGCTCTAACTTCAAAAATCATGCAAAACACTTTTAACACCTTCAGATATGTTTCTCTGTGTTGCAAAATAGGTTTTATTCATGCAGAGACTGCAATTTTAATTTTGGACCGAGTTTCAGCTTGCATTGCCAGAACCAAGTTTGTTAAGTGCTGAAACGCCGTTTTCTGACATTTCAGGCTCTAACTTCAAAAATCATGCAAAACACTTCTAACACCTTCAGATATGTTTCTCTGTGTTGCAAAATAGGTTTTATTCATGCACAGACTGCAATTTTTATTTTGGACCGAGTTTCAGCTTGCATTGCCATAACCAAGTTTGTTATGTGCTGAAACGCCGTTTTCTGACATTTCAGGCTCTAACTTCAAAAATCATGCAAAACACTTTTAACACCTTCAGATATGTTTCTCTGTGTTGCAAAATAGGTTTTATTCATGCAGAGACTGCAATTTTAATTTTGGACCGAGTTTCAGCTTGCATTGCCAGAACCAAGTTTGTTAAGTGCTGAAACGGCGTTTTCTGACATTTCAGGCTCTAACTTCAAAAATCATGCAAAACACTTCTAACACCTTCAGATATGTTTCTCTGTGTTGCAAAATAGGTTTTATTCATGCACAGACTGCAATTTTTATTTTGGACCGAGTTTCAGCTTGCATTGCCATAACCAAGTTTGTTATGTGCTGAAACGCCGTTTTCTGACATTTCAGGCTCTAACTTCAAAAATCATGCAAAACACTTCTAACACCTTCAGATATGTTTCTCTGTGTTGCAAAATAGGTTTTATTCATGCACAGAGTGTAAATTTAAAGTGGGACAGAGATTCAGCTTGCATTGCCTGAACCAACTTTGTTCTGCGCTGAAAAGCTGTTTTCTGACATTTCAGGGTCTAACTTCAAAAATCATGCAAAACACTTCTAACAGCTTCAGATATGTTTCTCTATGTTGCAAAATAGGTTTTATTCATGCACAGACTGCAATTTTAATTTTTGGCCGAGTTTAAGCTTGCATTGCCTGAACCAAGTTTGTTATGTGCTGAAACGGCGTTTTCTGACATTTCAGGCTCTAACTTCAAAAATCATGCAAAACACTTCTAACACCTTCAGATATGTTTCTCTGTGTTGCAAAATAGGTTTTATTCATGCACAGACTGCAATTTTAATTTTGGACCGAGTTTCAGCTTGCATTGCCAGAACCAAGTTTGTTAAGTGCTGAAACGCTGTTTTCTGACATTTCAGGGTCTAACTTCAAAAAATCATGCAAAACACTTCTAACACCTTCAGATATGTTTCTCTGTGTTGCAAAATAGGTTTTATTCATGCACAGAGTGTAAATTTAAAGTGGGACAGAGATTCAGCTTGCATTGCTTGAACCAACTTTGTTCTGCGCTGAAACGCTGTTTTCTGACATTTCAGGGTCTAACTTCAAAAATCATGCAAAACACTTCTAACACCTTCAGATATGTTTCTCTGTGTTGCAAAATAGGTTTTATTCATGCACAGACTGCAAATTTAAAGTGGGACAGAGATTCAGCTTGCATTGCCTGAACCAACTTTGTTCTGCGCTGAAAAGCTGTTTTCTGACATTTCAGGGTCTAACTTCAAAAATCATGCAAAACACTTCTAACAGCTTCAGATATGTTTCTCTGTGTTGCAAAATAGGTTTTATTCATGCACAGACTGCAATTTTAATTTTGGACCGAGTTTCAGCTTGCATTGCCAGAACCAAGTTTGTTAAGTGCTGAAACGCTGTTTTCTGACATTTCAGGCTCTAACTTAAAAAATCATGCAAAAACACTTCTAACACCTTCAGATATGTTTCTCTGTGTTGCAAAATAGGTTTTATTCATGCACAGACTGCAATTTTAAGTTTTGGCCGAGTTTCAGCTTGCATTGCCTGAACCAAGTTTGTTATGTGCTGAAACGCTGTTTTCTGACATTTCAGGCTTTAACTTCAAAAATCATGCAAAACACTTCTAACACCTTCAGATATGTTTCTCTGTGTTGCAAAATAGGTTTTATTCATGCACAGACTGCAATTTTAATTTTGGACCGAGTTTCAGCTTGCATTGCCAGAACCAAGTTTGTTAAGTGCTGAAACGCCGTTTTCTGACATTTCAGGCTCTAACTTCAAAAATCATGCAAAACACTTCTAACACCTTCAGATATGTTTCTCTGTGTTGCAAAATAGGTTTTATTCATGCACAGACTGCAATATTAATTTTGGACCGAGTTTCAGCTTGCATTGCCAGAACCAAGTATGTTAAGTGCCGAAACGCTGTTTTCTGACATTTCAGGCTTTAACTTAAAAAATCATGCAAAACACTTCTAACACCTTCAGATATGTTTCTCTGTGTTGCAAAATAGGTTTTATTCATGCACAGACTGCAATTTTAATTTTGGGCCGAGTTTCAGCTTGCATTGCCTGAACCAAGTTTGTTATGTGCTGAAACGGCGTTTTCTGACATTTCAGGGTCTAACTTCAAAAATCATGCAAAACACTTCTAACAGCTTCAGATATGTTTCTCTGTGTTGCAAAATAGGTTTTATTCATGCACAGACTGCAATTTTAATTTTTGGCCGAGTTTAAGCTTGCATTGCCTGAACCAAGTTTGTTATGTGCTGAAACGGCGTTTTCTGACATTTCAGGCTTTAACTTAAAAAATCATGCAAAACACTTCTAACACCTTCAGATATGTTTCTCTGTGTTGCAAAATAGGTTTTATTCATGCACAGACTGCAATTTTAATTTTTGGCCGAGTTTAAGCTTGCATTGCCTGAACCAAGTTTGTTATGTGCTGAAACGGCGTTTTCTGACATTTCAGGCTTTAACTTAAAAAATCATGCAAAACACTTCTAACACCTTCAGATATGTTTCTCTGTGTTGCAAAATAGGTTTTATTCATGCACAGACTGCAATTTTTATTTTGGACCGAGTTTCAGCTTGCATTGCCATAACCAAGTTTGTTATGTGCTGAAACGCCGTTTTCTGACATTTCAGGCTCTAACTTCAAAAATCATGCAAAACACTTTTAACACCTTCAGATATGTTTCTCTGTGTTGCAAAATAGGTTTTATTCATGCAGAGACTGCAATTTTAATTTTGGACCGAGTTTCAGCTTGCATTGCCAGAACCAAGTTTGTTATGTGCTGAAACGGCGTTTTCTGACATTTCAGGCTCTAACTTCAAAAATCATGCAAAACACTTCTAACACCTTCAGATATGTTTCTCTGTGTTGCAAAATAGGTTTTATTCATGCACAGACTGCAAATTTAAAGTGGGACAGAGATTCAGCTTGCATTGCCTGAACCAACTTTGTTCTGCGCTGAAAAGCTGTTTTCTGACATTTCAGGGTCTAACTTCAAAAATCATGCAAAACACTTCTAACAGCTTCAGATATGTTTCTCTGTGTTGCAAAATAGGTTTTATTCATGCACAGACTGCAATTTTAATTTTTGGCCGAGTTTAAACTTGCATTGCCTGAACCAAGTTTGTTATGTGCTGAAACGGCGTTTTCTGACATTTCAGACTCTAACTTCAAAAATCATGCAAAACACTTCTAACACCTTCAGATATGTTTCTCTGTGTTGCAAAATAGGTTTTATTCATGCACAGACTGCAATTTTTATTTTGGACCGAGTTTCAGCTTGCATTGCCAGAACCAAGTTTGTTAAGTGCTGAAACGCCGTTTTCTGACATTTCAGGCTCTAACTTCAAAAATCATGCAAAACACTTCTAACACCTTCAGATATGTTTCTCTGTGTTGCAAAATAGGTTTTATTCATGCACAGACTGCAATTTTTATTTTGGACCGAGTTTCAGCTTGCATTGCCATAACCAAGTTTGTTATGTGCTGAAACGCCGTTTTCTGACATTTCAGGCTCTAACTTCAAAAATCATGCAAAACACTTTTAACACCTTCAGATATGTTTCTCTGTGTTGCAAAATAGGTTTTATTCATGCAGAGACTGCAATTTTAATTTTGGACCGAGTTTCAGCTTGCATTGCCAGAACCAAGTTTGTTAAGTGCTGAAACGGCGTTTTCTGACATTTCAGGCTCTAACTTCAAAAATCATGCAAAACACTTCTAACACCTTCAGATATGTTTCTCTGTGTTGCAAAATAGGTTTTATTCATGCACAGACTGCAATTTTTATTTTGGACCGAGTTTCAGCTTGCATTGCCATAACCAAGTTTGTTATGTGCTGAAACGCCGTTTTCTGACATTTCAGGCTCTAACTTCAAAAATCATGCAAAACACTTCTAACACCTTCAGATATGTTTCTCTGTGTTGCAAAATAGGTTTTATTCATGCACAGAGTGTAAATTTAAAGTGGGACAGAGATTCAGCTTGCATTGCCTGAACCAACTTTGTTCTGCGCTGAAAAGCTGTTTTCTGACATTTCAGGGTCTAACTTCAAAAATCATGCAAAACACTTCTAACAGCTTCAGATATGTTTCTCTATGTTGCAAAATAGGTTTTATTCATGCACAGACTGCAATTTTAATTTTGGACCGAGTTTCAGCTTGCATTGCTTGAACCAACTTTGTTCTGCGCTGAAACGCTGTTTTCTGACAGTTCAGGGTCTAACTTCAAAAATCATGCAAAACACTTCTAACAGCTTCAGATATGTTTCTCTGTGTTGCAAAATAGGTTTTATTCATGCACAGACTGCAATTTTAATTTTTGGCCGAGTTTAAGCTTGCATTGCCTGAACCAAGTTTGTTATGTGCTGAAACGGCGTTTTCTGACATTTCAGGCTCTAACTTCAAAAATCATGCAAAACACTTTTAACACCTTCAGATATGTTTCTCTGTGTTGCAAAATAGGTTTTATTCATGCAGAGACTGCAATTTTAATTTTGGACCGAGTTTCAGCTTGCATTGCCAGAACCAAGTTTGTTAAGTGCTGAAACGCCGTTTTCTGACATTTCAGGCTCTAACTTCAAAAATCATGCAAAACACTTCTAACACCTTCAGATATGTTTCTCTGTGTTGCAAAATAGGTTTTATTCATGCACAGACTGCAATATTAATTTTGGACCGAGTTTCAGCTTGCATTGCCAGAACCAAGTTTGTTAAGTGCTGAAACGCTGTTTTCTGACATTTCAGGCTTTAACTTAAAAAATCATGCAAAACACTTCTAACACCTTCAGATATGTTTCTCTGTGTTGCAAAATAGGTTTTATTCATGCACAGACTGCAAATTTTAAGTTTTGGCCGAGTTTCAGCTTGCATTGCCTGAACCAAGTTTGTTATGTGCTGAAACGCTGTTTTCTGACATTTCAGGCTTTAACTTCAAAAATCATGCAAAACACTTCTACACCTTCAGATATGTTTCTCTGTGTTGCAAAATAGGTTTTATTCATGCACAGACTGCAATTTTAATTTTTGGCCGAGTTTAAGCTTGCATTGCCTGAACCAAGTTTGTTATGTGCTGAAACGGCGTTTTCTGACATTTCAGGCTCTAACTTCAAAAATCATGCAAAACACTTCTAACACCTTCAGATATGTTTCTCTGTGTTGCAAAATAGGTTTTATTCATGCACAGACTGCAAATTTAAAGTGGGACAGAGATTCAGCTTGCATTGCCTGAACCAACTTTGTTCTGCGCTGAAAAGCTGTTTTCTGACATTTCAGGGTCTAACTTCAAAAATCATGCAAAACACTTCTAACAGCTTCAGATATGTTTCTCTGTGTTGCAAAATAGGTTTTATTCATGCACAGAGTGCAATTTTAATTTTGGACCGAGTTTCAGCTTGCATTGCCAGAACCAAGTTTGTTAAGTGCTGAAACGCTGTTTTCTGACATTTCAGGCTCTAACTTAAAAAATCATGCAAAACACTTCTAACAGCTTCAGATATGTTTCTCTGTGTTGCAAAATAGGTTTTATTCATGCACAGACTGCAATTTTAATTTTTGGCCGAGTTTAAGCTTGCATTGCCTGAACCAAGTTTGTTATGTGCTGAAACGGCGTTTTCTGACATTTCAGACTCTAACTTCAAAAATCATGCAAAACACTTCTAACACCTTCAGATATGTTTCTCTGTGTTGCAAAATAGGTTTTATTCATGCACAGACTGCAATTTTAATTTTTGGCCGAGTTTAAGCTTGCATTGCCTGAACCAAGTTTGTTATGTGCTGAAACGGCGTTTTCTGACATTTCAGGCTCTAACTTCAAAAATCATGCAAAACACTTCTAACACCTTCAGATATGTTTCTCTGTGTTGCAAAATAGGTTTTATTCATGCACAGACTGCAAATTTAAAGTGGGACAGAGATTCAGCTTGCATTGCCTGAACCAGCTTTGTTCTGCGCTGAAAAGCTGTTTTCTGACATTTCAGGGTCTAACTTCAAAAATCATGCAAAACACTTCTAACAGCTTCAGATATGTTTCTCTGTGTTGCAAAATAGGTTTTATTCATGCACAGAGTGCAATTTTAATTTTGGACCGAGTTTCAGCTTGCATTGCCAGAACCAAGTTTGTTAAGTGCTGAAACGCTGTTTTCTGACATTTCAGGCTCTAACTTAAAAAATCATGCAAAACACTTCTAACACCTTCAGATATGTTTCTCTGTGTTGCAAAATAGGTTTTATTCATGCACAGACTGCAATTTTAATTTTTGGCCGAGTTTAAGCTTGCATTGCCTGAACCAAGTTTGTTATGTGCTGAAACGGCGTTTTCTGACATTTCAGGCTCTAACTTCAAAAATCATGCAAAACACTTCTAACACCTTCAGATATGTTTCTCTGTGTTGCAAAATAGGTTTTATTCATGCACAGACTGCAAATTTAAAGTGGGACAGAGATTCAGCTTGCATTGCCTGAACCAACTTTGTTCTGCGCTGAAAAGCTGTTTTCTGACATTTCAGGGTCTAACTTCAAAAATCATGCAAAACACTTCTAACAGCTTCAGATATGTTTCTCTGTGTTGCAAAATAGGTTTTATTCATGCACAGAGTGCAATTTTAATTTTGGACCGAGTTTCAGCTTGCATTGCCAGAACCAAGTTTGTTAAGTGCTGAAACGCTGTTTTCTGACATTTCAGGCTCTAACTTAAAAAATCATGCAAAACACTTCTAACAGCTTCAGATATGTTTCTCTGTGTTGCAAAATAGGTTTTATTCATGCACAGACTGCAATTTTAATTTTTGGCCGAGTTTAAGCTTGCATTGCCTGAACCAAGTTTGTTATGTGCTGAAACGGCGTTTTCTGACATTTCAGACTCTAACTTCAAAAATCATGCAAAACACTTCTAACACCTTCAGATATGTTTCTCTGTGTTGCAAAATAGGTTTTATTCATGCACAGACTGCAATTTTAATTTTTGGCCGAGTTTAAGCTTGCATTGCCTGAACCAAGTTTGTTATGTGCTGAAACGGCGTTTTCTGACATTTCAGGCTCTAACTTCAAAAATCATGCAAAACACTTCTAACACCTTCAGATATGTTTCTCTGTGTTGCAAAATAGGTTTTATTCATGCACAGACTGCAAATTTAAAGTGGGACAGAGATTCAGCTTGCATTGCCTGAACCAACTTTGTTCTGCGCTGAAAAGCTGTTTTCTGACATTTCAGGGTCTAACTTCAAAAATCATGCAAAACACTTCTAACAGCTTCAGATATGTTTCTCTGTGTTGCAAAATAGGTTTTATTCATGCACAGAGTGCAATTTTAATTTTGGACCGAGTTTCAGCTTGCATTGCCAGAACCAAGTTTGTTAAGTGCTGAAACGCTGTTTTCTGACATTTCAGGCTCTAACTTAAAAAATCATGCAAAACACTTCTAACACCTTCAGATATGTTTCTCTGTGTTGCAAAATAGGTTTTATTCATGCACAGACTGCAATTTTAAGTTTTGGCCGAGTTTCAGCTTGCATTGCCTGAACCAAGTTTGTTATGTGCTGAAATGCTGTTTTCTGACATTTCAGGCTTTAACTTCAAAAATCATGCAAAACACTTCTAACACCTTCAGATATGTTTCTCTGTGTTGCAAAATAGGTTTTATTCATGCACAGACTGCAATTTTAATTTTGGACCGAGTTTCAGCTTGCATTGCCAGAACCAAGTTTGTTAAGTGCTGAAACGCCGTTTTCTGACATTTCAGGCTCTAACTTCAAAAATCATGCAAAACACTTCTAACACCTTCAGATATGTTTCTCTGTGTTGCAAAATAGGTTTTATTCATGCACAATCTGCAATTTTTATTTTGGACCGAGTTTCAGCTTGCATTGCCATAACCAAGTTTGTTATGTGCTGAAACGCCGTTTTCTGACATTTCAGGCTCTAACTTCAAAAATCATGCAAAACACTTCTAACACCTTCAGATATGTTTCTCTGTGTTGCAAAATAGGTTTTATTCATGCACAGAGTGTAAATTTAAAGTGGGACAGAGATTCAGCTTGCATTGCCTGAACCAACTTTGTTCTGCGCTGAAAAGCTGTTTTCTGACATTTCAGGGTCTAACTTCAAAAATCATGCAAAACACTTCTAACAGCTTCAGATATGTTTCTCTGTGTTGCAAAATAGGTTTTATTCATGCACAGACTGCAATTTTAATTTTTGGCAGAGTTTAAGCTTGCATTGCCTGAACCAAGTTTGTTATGTGCTGAAACGGCGTTTTCTGACATTTCAGGCTCTAACTTCAAAAATCATGCAAAACACTTCTAACACCTTCAGATATGTTTCTCTGTGTTGCAAAATAGGTTTTATTCATGCACAGACTGCAATTTTTATTTTGGACCGAGTTTCAGCTTGCATTGCCATAACCAAGTTTGTTATGTGCTGAAACGCCGTTTTCTGACATTTCAGGCTCTAACTTCAAAAATCATGCAAAACACTTCTAACACCTTCAGATATGTTTCTCTGTGTTGCAAAATAGGTTTTATTCATGCACAGACTGCAATATTAATTTTGGACCGAGTTTCAGCTTGCATTGCCAGAACCAAGTTTGTTAAGTGCTGAAACGCCGTTTTCTGACATTTCAGGCTCTAACTTCAAAAATCATGCAAAACACTTCTAACACCTTCAGATATGTTTCTCTGTGTTGCAAAATAGGTTTTATTCATGCACAGACTGCAATATTAATTTTGGACCGAGTTTCAGCTTGCATTGCCAGAACCAAGTTTGTTAAGTGCTGAAACGCTGTTTTCTGACATTTCAGGCTTTAACTTAAAAAATCATGCAAAACACTTCTAACACCTTCAGATATGTTTCTCTGTGTTGCAAAATAGGTTTTATTCATGCACAGACTGCAATTTTAAGTTTTGGCCGAGTTTCAGCTTGCATTGCCTGAACCAAGTTTGTTATGTGCTGAAACGCTGTTTTCTGACATTTCAGGCTTTAACTTCAAAAATCATGCAAAACACTTCTAACACCTTCAGATATGTTTCTCTGTGTTGCAAAATAGGTTTTATTCATGCACAGACTGCAATTTTAATTTTTGGCCGAGTTTAAGCTTGCATTGCCTGAACCAAGTTTGTTATGTGCTGAAACGGCGTTTTCTGACATTTCAGGCTCTAACTTCAAAAATCATGCAAAACACTTCTAACACCTTCAGATATGTTTCTCTGTGTTGCAAAATAGGTTTTATTCATGCACAGACTGCAAATTTAAAGTGGGACAGAGATTCAGCTTGCATTGCCTGAACCAACTTTGTTCTGCGCTGAAAAGCTGTTTTCTGACATTTCAGGGTCTAACTTCAAAAATCATGCAAAACACTTCTAACAGCTTCAGATATGTTTCTCTGTGTTGCAAAATAGGTTTTATTCATGCACAGAGTGCAATTTTAATTTTGGACCGAGTTTCAGCTTGCATTGCCAGAACCAAGTTTGTTAAGTGCTGAAACGCTGTTTTCTGACATTTCAGGCTCTAACTTAAAAAATCATGCAAAACACTTCTAACAGCTTCAGATATGTTTCTCTGTGTTGCAAAATAGGTTTTATTCATGCACAGACTGCAATTTTAATTTTTGGCCGAGTTTAAGCTTGCATTGCCTGAACCAAGTTTGTTATGTGCTGAAACGGCGTTTTCTGACATTTCAGACTCTAACTTCAAAAATCATGCAAAACACTTCTAACACCTTCAGATATGTTTCTCTGTGTTGCAAAATAGGTTTTATTCATGCACAGACTGCAATTTTAATTTTTGGCCGAGTTTAAGCTTGCATTGCCTGAACCAAGTTTGTTATGTGCTGAAACGGCGTTTTCTGACATTTCAGGCTCTAACTTCAAAAATCATGCAAAACACTTCTAACACCTTCAGATATGTTTCTCTGTGTTGCAAAATAGGTTTTATTCATGCACAGACTGCAAATTTAAAGTGGGACAGAGATTCAGCTTGCATTGCCTGAACCAACTTTGTTCTGCGCTGAAAAGCTGTTTTCTGACATTTCAGGGTCTAACTTCAAAAATCATGCAAAACACTTCTAACAGCTTCAGATATGTTTCTCTGTGTTGCAAAATAGGTTTTATTCATGCACAGAGTGCAATTTTAATTTTGGACCGAGTTTCAGCTTGCATTGCCAGAACCAAGTTTGTTAAGTGCTGAAACGCTGTTTTCTGACATTTCAGGCTCTAACTTAAAAAATCATGCAAAACACTTCTAACACCTTCAGATATGTTTCTCTGTGTTGCAAAATAGGTTTTATTCATGCACAGACTGCAATTTTAAGTTTTGGCCGAGTTTCAGCTTGCATTGCCTGAACCAAGTTTGTTATGTGCTGAAACGCTGTTTTCTGACATTTCAGGCTTTAACTTCAAAAATCATGCAAAACACTTCTAACACCTTCAGATATGTTTCTCTGTGTTGCAAAATAGGTTTTATTCATGCACAGACTGCAATTTTAAATTTGGACCGAGTTTCAGCTTGCATTGCCAGAACCAAGTTTGTTAAGTGCTGAAACGCCGTTTTCTGACATTTCAGGCTCTAACTTCAAAAATCATGCAAAACACTTCTAACACCTTCAGATATGTTTCTCTGTGTTGCAAAATAGGTTTTATTCATGCACAATCTGCAATTTTTATTTTGGACCGAGTTTCAGCTTGCATTGCCATAACCAAGTTTGTTATGTGCTGAAACGCCGTTTTCTGACATTTCAGGCTCTAACTTCAAAAATCATGCAAAACACTTCTAACACCTTCAGATATGTTTCTCTGTGTTGCAAAATAGGTTTTATTCATGCACAGAGTGTAAATTTAAAGTGGGACAGAGATTCAGCTTGCATTGCCTGAACCAACTTTGTTCTGCGCTGAAAAGCTGTTTTCTGACATTTCAGGGTCTAACTTCAAAAATCATGCAAAACACTTCTAACAGCTTCAGATATGTTTCTCTGTGTTGCAAAATAGGTTTTATTCATGCACAGACTGCAATTTTAATTTTTGGCAGAGTTTAAGCTTGCATTGCCTGAACCAAGTTTGTTATGTGCTGAAACGGCGTTTTCTGACATTTCAGGCTCTAACTTCAAAAATCATGCAAAACACTTCTAACACCTTCAGATATGTTTCTCTGTGTTGCAAAATAGGTTTTATTCATGCACAGACTGCAATTTTTATTTTGGACCGAGTTTCAGCTTGCATTGCCATAACCAAGTTTGTTATGTGCTGAAACGCCGTTTTCTGACATTTCAGGCTCTAACTTCAAAAATCATGCAAAACACTTCTAACACCTTCAGATATGTTTCTCTGTGTTGCAAAATAGGTTTTATTCATGCACAGACTGCAATATTAATTTTGGACCGAGTTTCAGCTTGCATTGCCAGAACCAAGTTTGTTAAGTGCTGAAACGCCGTTTTCTGACATTTCAGGCTCTAACTTCAAAAATCATGCAAAACACTTCTAACACCTTCAGATATGTTTCTCTGTGTTGCAAAATAGGTTTTATTCATGCACAGACTGCAATATTAATTTTGGACCGAGTTTCAGCTTGCATTGCCAGAACCAAGTTTGTTAAGTGCTGAAACGCTGTTTTCTGACATTTCAGGCTTTAACTTAAAAAATCATGCAAAACACTTCTAACACCTTCAGATATGTTTCTCTGTGTTGCAAAATAGGTTTTATTCATGCACAGACTGCAATTTTAAGTTTTGGCCGAGTTTCAGCTTGCATTGCCTGAACCAAGTTTGTTATGTGCTGAAACGCTGTTTTCTGACATTTCAGGCTTTAACTTCAAAAATCATGCAAAACACTTCTAACACCTTCAGATATGTTTCTCTGTGTTGCAAAATAGGTTTTATTCATGCACAGACTGCAATTTTAATTTTTGGCCGAGTTTAAGCTTGCATTGCCTGAACCAAGTTTGTTATGTGCTGAAACGGCGTTTTCTGACATTTCAGGCTCTAACTTCAAAAATCATGCAAAACACTTCTAACACCTTCAGATATGTTTCTCTGTGTTGCAAAATAGGTTTTATTCATGCACAGACTGCAATTTTAAGTTTTGGCCGAGTTTCAGCTTGCATTGCCTGAACCAAGTTTGTTATGTGCTGAAACGCTGTTTTCTGACATTTCAGGCTTTAACTTCAAAAATCATGCAAAACACTTCTAACACCTTCAGATATGTTTCTCTGTGTTGCAAAATAGGTTTTATTCATGCACAGACTGCAATTTTAATTTTGGACCGAGTTTCAGCTTGCATTGCCAGAACCAAGTTTGTTAAGTGCTGAAACGCCGTTTTCTGACATTTCAGGCTCTAACTTCAAAAATCATGCAAAACACTTCTAACACCTTCAGATATGTTTCTCTGTGTTGCAAAATAGGTTTTATTCATGCACAATCTGCAATTTTTATTTTGGACCGAGTTTCAGCTTGCATTGCCATAACCAAGTTTGTTATGTGCTGAAACGCCGTTTTCTGACATTTCAGGCTCTAACTTCAAAAATCATGCAAAACACTTCTAACACCTTCAGATATGTTTCTCTGTGTTGCAAAATAGGTTTTATTCATGCACAGAGTGTAAATTTAAAGTGGGACAGAGATTCAGCTTGCATTGCCTGAACCAACTTTGTTCTGCGCTGAAAAGCTGTTTTCTGACATTTCAGGGTCTAACTTCAAAAATCATGCAAAACACTTCTAACAGCTTCAGATATGTTTCTCTGTGTTGCAAAATAGGTTTTATTCATGCACAGACTGCAATTTTAATTTTTGGCCGAGTTTAAGCTTGCATTGCCTGAACCAAGTTTGTTATGTGCTGAAACGGCGTTTTCTGACATTTCAGGCTCTAACTTCAAAAATCATGCAAAACACTTCTAACACCTTCAGATATGTTTCTCTGTGTTGCAAAATAGGTTTTATTCATGCACAATCTGCAATTTTTATTTTGGACCGAGTTTCAGCTTGCATTGCCATAACCAAGTTTGTTATGTGCTGAAACGCCGTTTTCTGACATTTCAGGCTCTAACTTCAAAAATCATGCAAAACACTTCTAACACCTTCAGATATGTTTCTCTGTGTTGCAAAATAGGTTTTATTCATGCACAGAGTGTAAATTTAAAGTGGGACAGAGATTCAGCTTGCATTGCCTGAACCAACTTTGTTCTGCGCTGAAAAGCTGTTTTCTGACATTTCAGGGTCTAACTTCAAAAATCATGCAAAACACTTCTAACAGCTTCAGATATGTTTCTCTATGTTGCAAAATAGGTTTTATTCATGCACAGACTGCAATTTTAATTTTTGGCCGAGTTTAGGCTTGCATTGCCTGAACCAAGTTTGTTATGTGCTGAAACGGCGTTTTCTGACATTTCAGGCTCTAACTTCAAAAATCATGCAAAACACTTCTAACACCTTCAGATATGTTTCTCTGTGTTGCAAAATAGGTTTTATTCATGCACAGACTGCAATTTTAATTTTGGACCGAGTTTCAGCTTGCATTGCCAGAACCAAGTTTGTTAAGTGCTGAAACGCTGTTTTCTGACATTTCAGGGTCTAACTTCAAAAAATCATGCAAAACACTTCTAACACCTTCAGATATGTTTCTCTGTGTTGCAAAATAGGTTTTATTCATGCACAGAGTGTAAATTTAAAGTGGGACAGAGATTCAGCTTGCATTGCTTGAACCAACTTTGTTCTGCGCTGAAACGCTGTTTTCTGACATTTCAGGGTCTAACTTCAAAAATCATGCAAAACACTTCTAACACCTTCAGATATGTTTCTCTGTGTTGCAAAATAGGTTTTATTCATGCACAGACTGCAAATTTAAAGTGGGACAGAGATTCAGCTTGCATTGCCTGAACCAACTTTGTTCTGCGCTGAAAAGCTGTTTTCTGACATTTCAGGGTCTAACTTCAAAAATCATGCAAAACACTTCTAACAGCTTCAGATATGTTTCTCTGTGTTGCAAAATAGGTTTTATTCATGCACAGACTGCAATTTTTATTTTGGACCGAGTTTCAGCTTGCATTGCCATAACCAAGTTTGTTATGTGCTGAAACGCCGTTTTCTGACATTTCAGGCTCTAACTTCAAAAATCATGCAAAACACTTCTAACACCTTCAGATATGTTTCTCTGTGTTGCAAAATAGGTTTTATTCATGCACAGACTGCAATATTAATTTTGGACCGAGTTTCAGCTTGCATTGCCAGAACCAAGTATGTTAAGTGCCGAAACGCTGTTTTCTGACATTTCAGGCTTTAACTTAAAAAATCATGCAAAACACTTCTAACACCTTCAGATATGTTTCTCTGTGTTGCAAAATAGGTTTTATTCATGCACAGACTGCAATTTTAATTTTGGGCCGAGTTTCAGCTTGCATTGCCTGAACCAAGTTTGTTATGTGCTGAAACGGCGTTTTCTGACATTTCAGGGTCTAACTTCAAAAATCATGCAAAACACTTCTAACAGCTTCAGATATGTTTCTCTGTGTTGCAAAATAGGTTTTATTCATGCACAGACTGCAATTTTTATTTTGGACCGAGTTTCAGCTTGCATTGCCATAACCAAGTTTGTTATGTGCTGAAACGCCGTTTTCTGACATTTCAGGCTCTAACTTCAAAAATCATGCAAAACACTTTTAACACCTTCAGATATGTTTCTCTGTGTTGCAAAATAGGTTTTATTCATGCAGAGACTGCAATTTTAATTTTGGACCGAGTTTCAGCTTGCATTGCCAGAACCAAGTTTGTTAAGTGCTGAAACGCCGTTTTCTGACATTTCAGGCTCTAACTTCAAAAATCATGCAAAACACTTCTAACACCTTCAGATATGTTTCTCTGTGTTGCAAAATAGGTTTTATTCATGCACAGACTGCAATTTTTATTTTGGACCGAGTTTCAGCTTGCATTGCCATAACCAAGTTTGTTATGTGCTGAAACGCCGTTTTCTGACATTTCAGGCTCTAACTTCAAAAATCATGCAAAACACTTTTAACACCTTCAGATATGTTTCTCTGTGTTGCAAAATAGGTTTTATTCATGCAGAGACTGCAATTTTAATTTTGGACCGAGTTTCAGCTTGCATTGCCAGAACCAAGTTTGTTAAGTGCTGAAACGGCGTTTTCTGACATTTCAGGCTCTAACTTCAAAAATCATGCAAAACACTTCTAACACCTTCAGATATGTTTCTCTGTGTTGCAAAATAGGTTTTATTCATGCACAGACTGCAATTTTTATTTTGGACCGAGTTTCAGCTTGCATTGCCATAACCAAGTTTGTTATGTGCTGAAACGCCGTTTTCTGACATTTCAGGCTCTAACTTCAAAAATCATGCAAAACACTTCTAACACCTTCAGATATGTTTCTCTATGTTGCAAAATAGGTTTTATTCATGCACAGAGTGTAAATTTAAAGTGGGACAGAGATTCAGCTTGCATTGCCTGAACCAACTTTGTTCTGCGCTGAAAAGCTGTTTTCTGACATTTCAGGGTCTAACTTCAAAAATCATGCAAAACACTTCTAACAGCTTCAGATATGTTTCTCTATGTTGCAAAATAGGTTTTATTCATGCACAGACTGCAATTTTAATTTTTGGCCGAGTTTAAGCTTGCATTGCCTGAACCAAGTTTGTTATGTGCTGAAACGGCGTTTTCTGACATTTCAGGCTCTAACTTCAAAAATCATGCAAAACACTTCTAACACCTTCAGATATGTTTCTCTGTGTTGCAAAATAGGTTTTATTCATGCACAGACTGCAATTTTAATTTTGGGCCGAGTTTCAGCTTGCATTGCCTGAACCAAGTTTGTTATGTGCTGAAACGGCGTTTTCTGACATTTCAGGGTCTAACTTCAAAAATCATGCAAAACACTTCTAACAGCTTCAGATATGTTTCTCTGTGTTGCAAAATAGGTTTTATTCATGCACAGACTGCAATTTTTATTTTGGACCGAGTTTCAGCTTGCATTGCCATAACCAAGTTTGTTATGTGCTGAAACGCCGTTTTCTGACATTTCAGGCTCTAACTTCAAAAATCATGCAAAACACTTTTAACACCTTCAGATATGTTTCTCTGTGTTGCAAAATAGGTTTTATTCATGCAGAGACTGCAATTTTAATTTTGGACCGAGTTTCAGCTTGCATTGCCAGAACCAAGTTTGTTAAGTGCTGAAACGCCGTTTTCTGACATTTCAGGCTCTAACTTCAAAAATCATGCAAAACACTTCTAACACCTTCAGATATGTTTCTCTGTGTTGCAAAATAGGTTTTATTCATGCACAGACTGCAATTTTTATTTTGGACCGAGTTTCAGCTTGCATTGCCATAACCAAGTTTGTTATGTGCTGAAACGCCGTTTTCTGACATTTCAGGCTCTAACTTCAAAAATCATGCAAAACACTTTTAACACCTTCAGATATGTTTCTCTGTGTTGCAAAATAGGTTTTATTCATGCAGAGACTGCAATTTTAATTTTGGACCGAGTTTCAGCTTGCATTGCCAGAACCAAGTTTGTTAAGTGCTGAAACGGCGTTTTCTGACATTTCAGGCTCTAACTTCAAAAATCATGCAAAACACTTCTAACACCTTCAGATATGTTTCTCTGTGTTGCAAAATAGGTTTTATTCATGCACAGACTGCAATTTTTATTTTGGACCGAGTTTCAGCTTGCATTGCCATAACCAAGTTTGTTATGTGCTGAAACGCCGTTTTCTGACATTTCAGGCTCTAACTTCAAAAATCATGCAAAACACTTCTAACACCTTCAGATATGTTTCTCTGTGTTGCAAAATAGGTTTTATTCATGCACAGAGTGTAAATTTAAAGTGGGACAGAGATTCAGCTTGCATTGCCTGAACCAACTTTGTTCTGCGCTGAAAAGCTGTTTTCTGACATTTCAGGGTCTAACTTCAAAAATCATGCAAAACACTTCTAACAGCTTCAGATATGTTTCTCTATGTTGCAAAATAGGTTTTATTCATGCACAGACTGCAATTTTAATTTTTGGCCGAGTTTAAGCTTGCATTGCCTGAACCAAGTTTGTTATGTGCTGAAACGGCGTTTTCTGACATTTCAGGCTCTAACTTCAAAAATCATGCAAAACACTTCTAACACCTTCAGATATGTTTCTCTGTGTTGCAAAATAGGTTTTATTCATGCACAGACTGCAATTTTAATTTTGGACCGAGTTTCAGCTTGCATTGCCAGAACCAAGTTTGTTAAGTGCTGAAACGCTGTTTTCTGACATTTCAGGGTCTAACTTCAAAAAATCATGCAAAACACTTCTAACACCTTCAGATATGTTTCTCTGTGTTGCAAAATAGGTTTTATTCATGCACAGAGTGTAAATTTAAAGTGGGACAGAGATTCAGCTTGCATTGCTTGAACCAACTTTGTTCTGCGCTGAAACGCTGTTTTCTGACATTTCAGGGTCTAACTTCAAAAATCATGCAAAACACTTCTAACACCTTCAGATATGTTTCTCTGTGTTGCAAAATAGGTTTTATTCATGCACAGACTGCAAATTTAAAGTGGGACAGAGATTCAGCTTGCATTGCCTGAACCAACTTTGTTCTGCGCTGAAAAGCTGTTTTCTGACATTTCAGGGTCTAACTTCAAAAATCATGCAAAACACTTCTAACAGCTTCAGATATGTTTCTCTGTGTTGCAAAATAGGTTTTATTCATGCACAGACTGCAATTTTTATTTTGGACCGAGTTTCAGCTTGCATTGCCATAACCAAGTTTGTTATGTGCTGAAACGCCGTTTTCTGACATTTCAGGCTCTAACTTCAAAAATCATGCAAAACACTTCTAACACCTTCAGATATGTTTCTCTGTGTTGCAAAATAGGTTTTATTCATGCACAGACTGCAATATTAATTTTGGACCGAGTTTCAGCTTGCATTGCCAGAACCAAGTATGTTAAGTGCCGAAACGCTGTTTTCTGACATTTCAGGCTTTAACTTAAAAAATCATGCAAAACACTTCTAACACCTTCAGATATGTTTCTCTGTGTTGCAAAATAGGTTTTATTCATGCACAGACTGCAATTTTAATTTTGGGCCGAGTTTCAGCTTGCATTGCCTGAACCAAGTTTGTTATGTGCTGAAACGGCGTTTTCTGACATTTCAGGGTCTAACTTCAAAAATCATGCAAAACACTTCTAACAGCTTCAGATATGTTTCTCTGTGTTGCAAAATAGGTTTTATTCATGCACAGACTGCAATTTTTATTTTGGACCGAGTTTCAGCTTGCATTGCCATAACCAAGTTTGTTATGTGCTGAAACGCCGTTTTCTGACATTTCAGGCTCTAACTTCAAAAATCATGCAAAACACTTTTAACACCTTCAGATATGTTTCTCTGTGTTGCAAAATAGGTTTTATTCATGCAGAGACTGCAATTTTAATTTTGGACCGAGTTTCAGCTTGCATTGCCAGAACCAAGTTTGTTAAGTGCTGAAACGCCGTTTTCTGACATTTCAGGCTCTAACTTCAAAAATCATGCAAAACACTTCTAACACCTTCAGATATGTTTCTCTGTGTTGCAAAATAGGTTTTATTCATGCACAGACTGCAATTTTTATTTTGGACCGAGTTTCAGCTTGCATTGCCATAACCAAGTTTGTTATGTGCTGAAACGCCGTTTTCTGACATTTCAGGCTCTAACTTCAAAAATCATGCAAAACACTTTTAACACCTTCAGATATGTTTCTCTGTGTTGCAAAATAGGTTTTATTCATGCAGAGACTGCAATTTTAATTTTGGACCGAGTTTCAGCTTGCATTGCCAGAACCAAGTTTGTTAAGTGCTGAAACGGCGTTTTCTGACATTTCAGGCTCTAACTTCAAAAATCATGCAAAACACTTCTAACACCTTCAGATATGTTTCTCTGTGTTGCAAAATAGGTTTTATTCATGCACAGACTGCAATTTTTATTTTGGACCGAGTTTCAGCTTGCATTGCCATAACCAAGTTTGTTATGTGCTGAAACGCCGTTTTCTGACATTTCAGGCTCTAACTTCAAAAATCATGCAAAACACTTCTAACACCTTCAGATATGTTTCTCTGTGTTGCAAAATAGGTTTTATTCATGCACAGAGTGTAAATTTAAAGTGGGACAGAGATTCAGCTTGCATTGCCTGAACCAACTTTGTTCTGCGCTGAAAAGCTGTTTTCTGACATTTCAGGGTCTAACTTCAAAAATCATGCAAAACACTTCTAACAGCTTCAGATATGTTTCTCTATGTTGCAAAATAGGTTTTATTCATGCACAGACTGCAATTTTAATTTTTGGCCGAGTTTAAGCTTGCATTGCCTGAACCAAGTTTGTTATGTGCTGAAACGGCGTTTTCTGACATTTCAGGCTCTAACTTCAAAAATCATGCAAAACACTTCTAACACCTTCAGATATGTTTCTCTGTGTTGCAAAATAGGTTTTATTCATGCACAGACTGCAATTTTAATTTTGGACCGAGTTTCAGCTTGCATTGCCAGAACCAAGTTTGTTAAGTGCTGAAACGCTGTTTTCTGACATTTCAGGGTCTAACTTCAAAAAATCATGCAAAACACTTCTAACACCTTCAGATATGTTTCTCTGTGTTGCAAAATAGGTTTTATTCATGCACAGAGTGTAAATTTAAAGTGGGACAGAGATTCAGCTTGCATTGCTTGAACCAACTTTGTTCTGCGCTGAAACGCTGTTTTCTGACATTTCAGGGTCTAACTTCAAAAATCATGCAAAACACTTCTAACACCTTCAGATATGTTTCTCTGTGTTGCAAAATAGGTTTTATTCATGCACAGACTGCAAATTTAAAGTGGGACAGAGATTCAGCTTGCATTGCCTGAACCAACTTTGTTCTGCGCTGAAAAGCTGTTTTCTGACATTTCAGGGTCTAACTTCAAAAATCATGCAAAACACTTCTAACAGCTTCAGATATGTTTCTCTGTGTTGCAAAATAGGTTTTATTCATGCACAGACTGCAATTTTAATTTTGGACCGAGTTTCAGCTTGCATTGCCAGAACCAAGTTTGTTAAGTGCTGAAACGCTGTTTTCTGACATTTCAGGCTCTAACTTAAAAAATCATGCAAAAACACTTCTAACACCTTCAGATATGTTTCTCTGTGTTGCAAAATAGGTTTTATTCATGCACAGACTGCAATTTTAAGTTTTGGCCGAGTTTCAGCTTGCATTGCCTGAACCAAGTTTGTTATGTGCTGAAACGCTGTTTTCTGACATTTCAGGCTTTAACTTCAAAAATCATGCAAAACACTTCTAACACCTTCAGATATGTTTCTCTGTGTTGCAAAATAGGTTTTATTCATGCACAGACTGCAATTTTAATTTTGGACCGAGTTTCAGCTTGCATTGCCAGAACCAAGTTTGTTAAGTGCTGAAACGCCGTTTTCTGACATTTCAGGCTCTAACTTCAAAAATCATGCAAAACACTTCTAACACCTTCAGATATGTTTCTCTGTGTTGCAAAATAGGTTTTATTCATGCACAGACTGCAATATTAATTTTGGACCGAGTTTCAGCTTGCATTGCCAGAACCAAGTATGTTAAGTGCCGAAACGCTGTTTTCTGACATTTCAGGCTTTAACTTAAAAAATCATGCAAAACACTTCTAACACCTTCAGATATGTTTCTCTGTGTTGCAAAATAGGTTTTATTCATGCACAGACTGCAATTTTAATTTTGGGCCGAGTTTCAGCTTGCATTGCCTGAACCAAGTTTGTTATGTGCTGAAACGGCGTTTTCTGACATTTCAGGGTCTAACTTCAAAAATCATGCAAAACACTTCTAACAGCTTCAGATATGTTTCTCTGTGTTGCAAAATAGGTTTTATTCATGCACAGACTGCAATTTTAATTTTTGGCCGAGTTTAAGCTTGCATTGCCTGAACCAAGTTTGTTATGTGCTGAAACGGCGTTTTCTGACATTTCAGGCTTTAACTTAAAAAATCATGCAAAACACTTCTAACACCTTCAGATATGTTTCTCTGTGTTGCAAAATAGGTTTTATTCATGCACAGACTGCAATTTTTATTTTGGACCGAGTTTCAGCTTGCATTGCCATAACCAAGTTTGTTATGTGCTGAAACGCCGTTTTCTGACATTTCAGGCTCTAACTTCAAAAATCATGCAAAACACTTTTAACACCTTCAGATATGTTTCTCTGTGTTGCAAAATAGGTTTTATTCATGCAGAGACTGCAATTTTAATTTTGGACCGAGTTTCAGCTTGCATTGCCAGAACCAAGTTTGTTAAGTGCTGAAACGCCGTTTTCTGACATTTCAGGCTCTAACTTCAAAAATCATGCAAAACACTTCTAACACCTTCAGATATGTTTCTCTGTGTTGCAAAATAGGTTTTATTCATGCACAGACTGCAATTTTTATTTTGGACCGAGTTTCAGCTTGCATTGCCATAACCAAGTTTGTTATGTGCTGAAACGCCGTTTTCTGACATTTCAGGCTCTAACTTCAAAAATCATGCAAAACACTTCTAACACCTTCAGATATGTTTCTCTGTGTTGCAAAATAGGTTTTATTCATGCACAGAGTGTAAATTTAAAGTGGGACAGAGATTCAGCTTGCATTGCCTGAACCAACTTTGTTCTGCGCTGAAAAGCTGTTTTCTGACATTTCAGGGTCTAACTTCAAAAATCATGCAAAACACTTCTAACAGCTTCAGATATGTTTCTCTGTGTTGCAAAATAGGTTTTATTCATGCACAGACTGCAATTTTAATTTTGGACCGAGTTTCAGCTTGCATTGCCAGAACCAAGTTTGTTAAGTGCTGAAACGCTGTTTTCTGACATTTCAGGCTCTAACTTAAAAAATCATGCAAAACACTTCTAACACCTTCAGATATGTTTCTCTGTGTTGCAAAATAGGTTTTATTCATGCACAGACTGCAATTTTAAGTTTTGGCCGAGTTTCAGCTTGCATTGCCTGAACCAAGTTTGTTATGTGCTGAAACGCTGTTTTCTGACATTTCAGGCTTTAACTTCAAAAATCATGCAAAACACTTCTAACACCTTCAGATATGTTTCTCTGTGTTGCAAAATAGGTTTTATTCATGCACAGACTGCAATTTTAATTTTGGACCGAGTTTCAGCTTGCATTGCCAGAACCAAGTTTGTTAAGTGCTGAAACGCCGTTTTCTGACATTTCAGGCTCTAACTTCAAAAATCATGCAAAACACTTCTAACACCTTCAGATATGTTTCTCTGTGTTGCAAAATAGGTTTTATTCATGCACAATCTGCAATTTTTATTTTGGACCGAGTTTCAGCTTGCATTGCCATAACCAAGTTTGTTATGTGCTGAAACGCCGTTTTCTGACATTTCAGGCTCTAACTTCAAAAATCATGCAAAACACTTCTAACACCTTCAGATATGTTTCTCTGTGTTGCAAAATAGGTTTTATTCATGCACAGAGTGTAAATTTAAAGTGGGACAGAGATTCAGCTTGCATTGCCTGAACCAACTTTGTTCTGCGCTGAAAAGCTGTTTTCTGACATTTCAGGGTCTAACTTCAAAAATCATGCAAAACACTTCTAACAGCTTCAGATATGTTTCTCTGTGTTGCAAAATAGGTTTTATTCATGCACAGACTGCAATTTTAATTTTTGGCCGAGTTTAAGCTTGCATTGCCTGAACCAAGTTTGTTATGTGCTGAAACGGCGTTTTCTGACATTTCAGGCTCTAACTTCAAAAATCATGCAAAACACTTCTAACACCTTCAGATATGTTTCTCTGTGTTGCAAAATAGGTTTTATTCATGCACAGACTGCAAATTTTATTTTGGACCGAGTTTCAGCTTGCATTGCCATAACCAAGTTTGTTATGTGCTGAAACGCCGTTTTCTGACATTTCAGGCTCTAACTTCAAAAATCATGCAAAACACTTCTAACACCTTCAGATATGTTTCTCTGTGTTGCAAAATAGGTTTTATTCATGCACAGACTGCAATATTAATTTTGGACCGAGTTTCAGCTTGCATTGCCAGAACCAAGTATGTTAAGTGCCGAAACGCTGTTTTCTGACATTTCAGGCTTTAACTTAAAAAATCATGCAAAACACTTCTAACACCTTCAGATATGTTTCTCTGTGTTGCAAAATAGGTTTTATTCATGCACAGACTGCAATTTTAATTTTGGGCCGAGTTTCAGCTTGCATTGCCTGAACCAAGTTTGTTATGTGCTGAAACGGCGTTTTCTGACATTTCAGGGTCTAACTTCAAAAATCATGCAAAACACTTCTAACAGCTTCAGATATGTTTCTCTGTGTTGCAAAATAGGTTTTATTCATGCACAGACTGCAATTTTAATTTTTGGCCGAGTTTAAGCTTGCATTGCCTGAACCAAGTTTGTTATGTGCTGAAACGGCGTTTTCTGACATTTCAGACTCTAACTTCAAAAATCATGCAAAACACTTCTAACACCTTCAGATATGTTTCTCTGTGTTGCAAAATAGGTTTTATTCATGCACAGACTGCAATTTTTATTTTGGACCGAGTTTCAGCTTGCATTGCCATAACCAAGTTTGTTATGTGCTGAAACGCCGTTTTCTGACATTTCAGGCTCTAACTTCAAAAATCATGCAAAACACTTTTAACACCTTCAGATATGTTTCTCTGTGTTGCAAAATAGGTTTTATTCATGCACAGAGTGTAAATTTAAAGTGGGACAGAGATTCAGCTTGCATTGCCTGAACCAACTTTGTTCTGCGCTGAAAAGCTGTTTTCTGACATTTCAGGGTCTAACTTCAAAAATCATGCAAAACACTTCTAACAGCTTCAGATATGTTTCTCTATGTTGCAAAATAGGTTTTATTCATGCACAGACTGCAATTTTAATTTTTGGCCGAGTTTAAGCTTGCATTGCCTGAACCAAGTTTGTTATGTGCTGAAACGGCGTTTTCTGACATTTCAGGCTCTAACTTCAAAAATCATGCAAAACACTTCTAACACCTTCAGATATGTTTCTCTGTGTTGCAAAATAGGTTTTATTCATGCACAGACTGCAATTTTAATTTTGGACCGAGTTTCAGCTTGCATTGCCAGAACCAAGTTTGTTAAGTGCTGAAACGCCGTTTTCTGACATTTCAGGCTCTAACTTCAAAAATCATGCAAAACACTTCTAACACCTTCAGATATGTTTCTCTGTGTTGCAAAATAGGTTTTATTCATGCACAGACTGCAATTTTAATTTTGGACCGAGTTTCAGCTTGCATTGCCATAACCAAGTTTGTTAAGTGCTGAAACGCTGTTTTCTGACATTTCAGGGTCTAACTTCAAAAATCATGCAAAACACTTCTAACACCTTCAGATATGTTTCTCTGTGTTGCAAAATAGGTTTTATTCATGCACAGAGTGTAAATTTAAAGTGGGACAGAGATTCAGCTTGCATTGCTTGAACCAACTTTGTTCTGCGCTGAAACGCTGTTTTCTGACATTTCAGGGTCTAACTTCAAAAATCATGCAAAACACTTCTAACACCTTCAGATATGTTTCTCTGTGTTGCAAAATAGGTTTTATTCATGCACAGACTGCAAATTTAAAGTGGGACAGAGATTCAGCTTGCATTGCCTGAACCAACTTTGTTCTGCGCTGAAAAGCTGTTTTCTGACATTTCAGGGTCTAACTTCAAAAATCATGCAAAACACTTCTAACAGCTTCAGATATGTTTCTCTGTGTTGCAAAATAGGTTTTATTCATGCACAGCCTGCAATTTTAATTTTGGACCGAGTTTCAGCTTGCATTGCCAGAACCAAGTTTGTTAAGTGCTGAAACGCTGTTTTCTGACATTTCAGGCTCTAACTTAAAAAAATCATGCAAAACACTTCTAACACCTTCAGATATGTTTCTCTGTGTTGCAAAATAGGTTTTATTCATGCACAGACTGCAATTTTAAGTTTTGGCCGAGTTTCAGCTTGCATTGCCTGAACCAAGTTTGTTATGTGCTGAAACGCTGTTTTCTGACATTTCAGGCTTTAACTTCAAAAATCATGCAAAACACTTCTAACACCTTCAGATATGTTTCTCTGTGTTGCAAAATAGGTTTTATTCATGCACAGACTGCAATTTTAATTTTTGGCCGAGTTTAAGCTTGCATTGCCTGAACCAAGTTTGTTATGTGCTGAAACGGCGTTTTCTGACATTTCAGGCTCTAACTTCAAAAATCATGCAAAACACTTCTAACACCTTCAGATATGTTTCTCTGTGTTGCAAAATAGGTTTTATTCATGCACAGACTGCAAATTTAAAGTGGGACAGAGATTCAGCTTGCATTGCCTGAACCAACTTTGCTCTGCGCTGAAAAGCTGTTTTCTGACATTTCAGGGTCTAACTTCAAAAATCATGCAAAACACTTCTAACAGCTTCAGATATGTTTCTCTGTATTGCAAAATAGGTTTTATTCATGCACAGACTGCAATTTTAATTTTGGACCGAGTTTCAGCTTGCATTGCCAGAACCAAGTTTGTTAAGTGCTGAAACGCTGTTTTCTGACATTTCAGGCTCTAACTTAAAAAATCATGCAAAACACTTCTAACACCTTCAGATATGTTTCTCTGTGTTGCAAAATAGGTTTTATTCATGCACAGACTGCAATTTTAATTTTGGACCGAGTTTCAGCTTGCATTGCCAGAACCAAGTTTGTTAAGTGCTGAAACGCTGTTTTCTGACATTTCAGGGTCTAACTTCAAAAAATCATGCAAAACACTTCTAACACCTTCAGATATGTTTCTCTGTGTTGCAAAATAGGTTTTATTCATGCACAGAGTGTAAATTTAAAGTGGGACAGAGATTCAGCTTGCATTGCTTGAACCAACTTTGTTCTGCGCTGAAACGCTGTTTTCTGACATTTCAGGGTCTAACTTCAAAAATCATGCAAAACACTTCTAACACCTTCAGATATGTTTCTCTGTGTTGCAAAATAGGTTTTATTCATGCACAGACTGCAAATTTAAAGTGGGACAGAGATTCAGCTTGCATTGCCTGAACCAACTTTGTTCTGCGCTGAAAAGCTGTTTTCTGACATTTCAGGGTCTAACTTCAAAAATCATGCAAAACACTTCTAACAGCTTCAGATATGTTTCTCTGTGTTGCAAAATAGGTTTTATTCATGCACAGACTGCAATTTTTATTTTGGACCGAGTTTCAGCTTGCATTGCCATAACCAAGTTTGTTATGTGCTGAAACGCCGTTTTCTGACATTTCAGGCTCTAACTTCAAAAATCATGCAAAACACTTCTAACACCTTCAGATATGTTTCTCTGTGTTGCAAAATAGGTTTTATTCATGCACAGACTGCAATATTAATTTTGGACCGAGTTTCAGCTTGCATTGCCAGAACCAAGTATGTTAAGTGCCGAAACGCTGTTTTCTGACATTTCAGGCTTTAACTTAAAAAATCATGCAAAACACTTCTAACACCTTCAGATATGTTTCTCTGTGTTGCAAAATAGGTTTTATTCATGCACAGACTGCAATTTTAATTTTGGGCCGAGTTTCAGCTTGCATTGCCTGAACCAAGTTTGTTATGTGCTGAAACGGCGTTTTCTGACATTTCAGGGTCTAACTTCAAAAATCATGCAAAACACTTCTAACAGCTTCAGATATGTTTCTCTGTGTTGCAAAATAGGTTTTATTCATGCACAGACTGCAATTTTTATTTTGGACCGAGTTTCAGCTTGCATTGCCATAACCAAGTTTGTTATGTGCTGAAACGCCGTTTTCTGACATTTCAGGCTCTAACTTCAAAAATCATGCAAAACACTTTTAACACCTTCAGATATGTTTCTCTGTGTTGCAAAATAGGTTTTATTCATGCAGAGACTGCAATTTTAATTTTGGACCGAGTTTCAGCTTGCATTGCCAGAACCAAGTTTGTTAAGTGCTGAAACGCCGTTTTCTGACATTTCAGGCTCTAACTTCAAAAATCATGCAAAACACTTCTAACACCTTCAGATATGTTTCTCTGTGTTGCAAAATAGGTTTTATTCATGCACAGACTGCAATTTTTATTTTGGACCGAGTTTCAGCTTGCATTGCCATAACCAAGTTTGTTATGTGCTGAAACGCCGTTTTCTGACATTTCAGGCTCTAACTTCAAAAATCATGCAAAACACTTTTAACACCTTCAGATATGTTTCTCTGTGTTGCAAAATAGGTTTTATTCATGCAGAGACTGCAATTTTAATTTTGGACCGAGTTTCAGCTTGCATTGCCAGAACCAAGTTTGTTAAGTGCTGAAACGGCGTTTTCTGACATTTCAGGCTCTAACTTCAAAAATCATGCAAAACACTTCTAACACCTTCAGATATGTTTCTCTGTGTTGCAAAATAGGTTTTATTCATGCACAGAGTGTAAATTTAAAGTGGGACAGAGATTCAGCTTGCATTGCCTGAACCAACTTTGTTCTGCGCTGAAAAGCTGTTTTCTGACATTTCAGGGTCTAACTTCAAAAATCATGCAAAACACTTCTAACAGCTTCAGATATGTTTCTCTATGTTGCAAAATAGGTTTTATTCATGCACAGACTGCAATTTTAATTTTTGGCCGAGTTTAAGCTTGCATTGCCTGAACCAAGTTTGTTATGTGCTGAAACGGCGTTTTCTGACATTTCAGGCTCTAACTTCAAAAATCATGCAAAACACTTCTAACACCTTCAGATATGTTTCTCTGTGTTGCAAAATAGGTTTTATTCATGCACAGACTGCAATTTTAATTTTGGACCGAGTTTCAGCTTGCATTGCCAGAACCAAGTTTGTTAAGTGCTGAAACGCTGTTTTCTGACATTTCAGGGTCTAACTTCAAAAAATCATGCAAAACACTTCTAACACCTTCAGATATGTTTCTCTGTGTTGCAAAATAGGTTTTATTCATGCACAGAGTGTAAATTTAAAGTGGGACAGAGATTCAGCTTGCATTGCTTGAACCAACTTTGTTCTGCGCTGAAACGCTGTTTTCTGACATTTCAGGGTCTAACTTCAAAAATCATGCAAAACACTTCTAACACCTTCAGATATGTTTCTCTGTGTTGCAAAATAGGTTTTATTCATGCACAGACTGCAAATTTAAAGTGGGACAGAGATTCAGCTTGCATTGCCTGAACCAACTTTGTTCTGCGCTGAAAAGCTGTTTTCTGACATTTCAGGGTCTAACTTCAAAAATCATGCAAAACACTTCTAACAGCTTCAGATATGTTTCTCTGTGTTGCAAAATAGGTTTTATTCATGCACAGACTGCAATTTTAATTTTGGACCGAGTTTCAGCTTGCATTGCCAGAACCAAGTTTGTTAAGTGCTGAAACGCTGTTTTCTGACATTTCAGGCTCTAACTTAAAAAATCATGCAAAAACACTTCTAACACCTTCAGATATGTTTCTCTGTGTTGCAAAATAGGTTTTATTCATGCACAGACTGCAATTTTAAGTTTTGGCCGAGTTTCAGCTTGCATTGCCTGAACCAAGTTTGTTATGTGCTGAAACGCTGTTTTCTGACATTTCAGGCTTTAACTTCAAAAATCATGCAAAACACTTCTAACACCTTCAGATATGTTTCTCTGTGTTGCAAAATAGGTTTTATTCATGCACAGACTGCAATTTTAATTTTGGACCGAGTTTCAGCTTGCATTGCCAGAACCAAGTTTGTTAAGTGCTGAAACGCCGTTTTCTGACATTTCAGGCTCTAACTTCAAAAATCATGCAAAACACTTCTAACACCTTCAGATATGTTTCTCTGTGTTGCAAAATAGGTTTTATTCATGCACAGACTGCAATATTAATTTTGGACCGAGTTTCAGCTTGCATTGCCAGAACCAAGTATGTTAAGTGCCGAAACGCTGTTTTCTGACATTTCAGGCTTTAACTTAAAAAATCATGCAAAACACTTCTAACACCTTCAGATATGTTTCTCTGTGTTGCAAAATAGGTTTTATTCATGCACAGACTGCAATTTTAATTTTGGGCCGAGTTTCAGCTTGCATTGCCTGAACCAAGTTTGTTATGTGCTGAAACGGCGTTTTCTGACATTTCAGGGTCTAACTTCAAAAATCATGCAAAACACTTCTAACAGCTTCAGATATGTTTCTCTGTGTTGCAAAATAGGTTTTATTCATGCACAGACTGCAATTTTAATTTTTGGCCGAGTTTAAGCTTGCATTGACTGAACCAAGTTTGTTATGTGCTGAAACGGCGTTTTCTGACATTTCAGGCTTTAACTTAAAAAATCATGCAAAACACTTTTAACACCTTCAGATATGTTTCTCTGTGTTGCAAAATAGGTTTTATTCATGCAGAGACTGCAATTTTAATTTTGGACCGAGTTTCAGCTTGCATTGCCAGAACCAAGTTTGTTAAGTGCTGAAACGCCGTTTTCTGACATTTCAGGCTCTAACTTCAAAAATCATGCAAAACACTTCTAACACCTTCAGATATGTTTCTCTGTGTTGCAAAATAGGTTTTATTCATGCACAGACTGCAATTTTTATTTTGGACAGAGTTTCAGCTTGCATTGCCATAACCAAGTTTGTTATGTGCTGAAACGCCGTTTTCTGACATTTCAGGCTCTAACTTCAAAAATCATGCAAAACACTTCTAACACCTTCAGATATGTTTCTCTGTGTTGCAAAATAGGTTTTATTCATGCACAGAGTGTAAATTTAAAGTGGGACAGAGATTCAGCTTGCATTGCCTGAACCAACTTTGTTCTGCGCTGAAAAGCTGTTTTCTGACATTTCAGGGTCTAACTTCAAAAATCATGCAAAACACTTCTAACAGCTTCAGATATGTTTCTCTGTGTTGCAAAATAGGTTTTATTCATGCACAGACTGCAATTTTAATTTTGGACCGAGTTTCAGCTTGCATTGCCAGAACCAAGTTTGTTAAGTGCTGAAACGCTGTTTTCTGACATTTCAGGCTCTAACTTAAAAAATCATGCAAAACACTTCTAACACCTTCAGATATGTTTCTCTGTGTTGCAAAATAGGTTTTATTCATGCACAGACTGCAATTTTAAGTTTTGGCCGAGTTTCAGCTTGCATTGCCTGAACCAAGTTTGTTATGTGCTGAAACGCTGTTTTCTGACATTTCAGGCTTTAACTTCAAAAATCATGCAAAACACTTCTAACACCTTCAGATATGTTTCTCTGTGTTGCAAAATAGGTTTTATTCATGCACAGACTGCAATTTTAATTTTGGACCGAGTTTCAGCTTGCATTGCCAGAACCAAGTTTGTTAAGTGCTGAAACGCCGTTTTCTGACATTTCAGGCTCTAACTTCAAAAATCATGCAAAACACTTCTAACACCTTCAGATATGTTTCTCTGTGTTGCAAAATAGGTTTTATTCATGCACAATCTGCAATTTTTATTTTGGACCGAGTTTCAGCTTGCATTGCCATAACCAAGTTTGTTATGTGCTGAAACGCCGTTTTCTGACATTTCAGGCTCTAACTTCAAAAATCATGCAAAACACTTCTAACACCTTCAGATATGTTTCTCTGTGTTGCAAAATAGGTTTTATTCATGCACAGAGTGTAAATTTAAAGTGGGACAGAGATTCAGCTTGCATTGCCTGAACCAACTTTGTTCTGCGCTGAAAAGCTGTTTTCTGACATTTCAGGGTCTAACTTCAAAAATCATGCAAAACACTTCTAACAGCTTCAGATATGTTTCTCTGTGTTGCAAAATAGGTTTTATTCATGCACAGACTGCAATTTTAATTTTTGGCCGAGTTTAAGCTTGCATTGCCTGAACCAAGTTTGTTATGTGCTGAAACGGCGTTTTCTGACATTTCAGGCTCTAACTTCAAAAATCATGCAAAACACTTCTAACACCTTCAGATATGTTTCTCTGTGTTGCAAAATAGGTTTTATTCATGCACAGACTGCAAATTTTATTTTGGACCGAGTTTCAGCTTGCATTGCCATAACCAAGTTTGTTATGTGCTGAAACGCCGTTTTCTGACATTTCAGGCTCTAACTTCAAAAATCATGCAAAACACTTCTAACACCTTCAGATATGTTTCTCTGTGTTGCAAAATAGGTTTTATTCATGCACAGACTGCAATATTAATTTTGGACCGAGTTTCAGCTTGCATTGCCAGAACCAAGTATGTTAAGTGCCGAAACGCTGTTTTCTGACATTTCAGGCTTTAACTTAAAAAATCATGCAAAACACTTCTAACACCTTCAGATATGTTTCTCTGTGTTGCAAAATAGGTTTTATTCATGCACAGACTGCAATTTTAATTTTGGGCCGAGTTTCAGCTTGCATTGCCTGAACCAAGTTTGTTATGTGCTGAAACGGCGTTTTCTGACATTTCAGGGTCTAACTTCAAAAATCATGCAAAACACTTCTAACAGCTTCAGATATGTTTCTCTGTGTTGCAAAATAGGTTTTATTCATGCACAGACTGCAAATTTAATTTTGGACCGAGTTTCAGCTTGCATTGCCAGAACCAAGTTTGTTAATTGCTGAAACGCTGTTTTCTGACATTTCAGGCTCTAACTTAAAAAATCATGCAAAACACTTCTAACACCTTCAGATATGTTTCTCTGTGTTGCAAAATAGGTTTTATTCATGCACAGACTGCAATTTTAATTTTGGACCGAGTTTCAGCTTGCATTGCCAGAACCAAGTTTGTTAAGTGCTGAAACGCTGTTTTCTGACATTTCAGGGTCTAACTTCAAAAAATCATGCAAAACACTTCTAACACCTTCAGATATGTTTCTCTGTGTTGCAAAATAGGTTTTATTCATGCACAGAGTGTAAATTTAAAGTGGGACAGAGATTCAGCTTGCATTGCTTGAACCAACTTTGTTCTGCGCTGAAACGCTGTTTTCTGACATTTCAGGGTCTAACTTCAAAAATCATGCAAAACACTTCTAACACCTTCAGATATGTTTCTCTGTGTTGCAAAATAGGTATTATTCATGCACAGACTGCAAATTTAAAGTGGGACAGAGATTCAGCTTGCATTGCCTGAACCAACTTTGTTCTGCGCTGAAAAGCTGTTTTCTGACATTTCAGGGTCTAACTTCAAAAATCATGCAAAACACTTCTAACAGCTTCAGATATGTTTCTCTGTGTTGCAAAATAGGTTTTATTCATGCACAGACTGCAATTTTTATTTTGGACCGAGTTTCAGCTTGCATTGCCATAACCAAGTTTGTTATGTGCTGAAACGCCGTTTTCTGACATTTCAGGCTCTAACTTCAAAAATCATGCAAAACACTTCTAACACCTTCAGATATGTTTCTCTGTGTTGCAAAATAGGTTTTATTCATGCACAGACTGCAATATTAATTTTGGACCGAGTTTCAGCTTGCATTGCCAGAACCAAGTATGTTAAGTGCCGAAACGCTGTTTTCTGACATTTCAGGCTTTAACTTAAAAAATCATGCAAAACACTTCTAACACCTTCAGATATGTTTCTCTGTGTTGCAAAATAGGTTTTATTCATGCACAGACTGCAATTTTAATTTTGGGCCGAGTTTCAGCTTGCATTGCCTGAACCAAGTTTGTTATGTGCTGAAACGGCGTTTTCTGACATTTCAGGGTCTAACTTCAAAAATCATGCAAAACACTTCTAACAGCTTCAGATATGTTTCTCTGTGTTGCAAAATAGGTTTTATTCATGCACAGACTGCAATTTTTATTTTGGACCGAGTTTCAGCTTGCATTGCCATAACCAAGTTTGTTATGTGCTGAAACGCCGTTTTCTGACATTTCAGGCTCTAACTTCAAAAATCATGCAAAACACTTTTAACACCTTCAGATATGTTTCTCTGTGTTGCAAAATAGGTTTTATTCATGCAGAGACTGCAATTTTAATTTTGGACCGAGTTTCAGCTTGCATTGCCAGAACCAAGTTTGTTAAGTGCTGAAACGCCGTTTTCTGACATTTCAGGCTCTAACTTCAAAAATCATGCAAAACACTTCTAACACCTTCAGATATGTTTCTCTGTGTTGCAAAATAGGTTTTATTCATGCACAGACTGCAATTTTTATTTTGGACCGAGTTTCAGCTTGCATTGCCATAATCAAGTTTGTTATGTGCTGAAACGCCGTTTTCTGACATTTCAGGCTCTAACTTCAAAAATCATGCAAAACACTTTTAACACCTTCAGATATGTTTCTCTGTGTTGCAAAATAGGTTTTATTCATGCAGAGACTGCAATTTTAATTTTGGACCGAGTTTCAGCTTGCATTGCCAGAACCAAGTTTGTTAAGTGCTGAAACGGCGTTTTCTGACATTTCAGGCTCTAACTTCAAAAATCATGCAAAACACTTCTAACACCTTCAGATATGTTTCTCTGTGTTGCAAAATAGGTTTTATTCATGCACAGACTGCAATTTTTATTTTGGACCGAGTTTCAGCTTGCATTGCCATAACCAAGTTTGTTATGTGCTGAAACGCCGTTTTCTGACATTTCAGGCTCTAACTTCAAAAATCATGCAAAACACTTCTAACACCTTCAGATATGTTTCTCTGTGTTGCAAAATAGGTTTTATTCATGCACAGAGTGTAAATTTAAAGTGGGACAGAGATTCAGCTTGCATTGCCTGAACCAACTTTGTTCTGCGCTGAAAAGCTGTTTTCTGACATTTCAGGGTCTAACTTCAAAAATCATGCAAAACACTTCTAACAGCTTCAGATATGTTTCTCTATGTTGCAAAATAGGTTTTATTCATGCACAGACTGCAATTTTAATTTTTGGCCGAGTTTAAGCTTGCATTGCCTGAACCAAGTTTGTTATGTGCTGAAACGGCGTTTTCTGACATTTCAGGCTCTAACTTCAAAAATCATGCAAAACACTTCTAACACCTTCAGATATGTTTCTCTGTGTTGCAAAATAGGTTTTATTCATGCACAGACTGCAATTTTAATTTTGGACCGAGTTTCAGCTTGCATTGCCAGAACCAAGTTTGTTAAGTGCTGAAACGCTGTTTTCTGACATTTCAGGGTCTAACTTCAAAAAATCATGCAAAACACTTCTAACACCTTCAGATATGTTTCTCTGTGTTGCAAAATAGGTTTTATTCATGCACAGAGTGTAAATTTAAAGTGGGACAGAGATTCAGCTTGCATTGCTTGAACCAACTTTGTTCTGCGCTGAAACGCTGTTTTCTGACATTTCAGGGTCTAACTTCAAAAATCATGCAAAACACTTCTAACACCTTCAGATATGTTTCTCTGTGTTGCAAAATAGGTTTTATTCATGCACAGACTGCAAATTTAAAGTGGGACAGAGATTCAGCTTGCATTGCCTGAACCAACTTTGTTCTGCGCTGAAAAGCTGTTTTCTGACATTTCAGGGTCTAACTTCAAAAATCATGCAAAACACTTCTAACAGCTTCAGATATGTTTCTCTGTGTTGCAAAATAGGTTTTATTCATGCACAGACTGCAATTTTAATTTTGGACCGAGTTTCAGCTTGCATTGCCAGAACCAAGTTTGTTAAGTGCTGAAACGCTGTTTTCTGACATTTCAGGCTCTAACTTAAAAAATCATGCAAAAACACTTCTAACACCTTCAGATATGTTTCTCTGTGTTGCAAAATAGGTTTTATTCATGCACAGACTGCAATTTTAAGTTTTGGCCGAGTTTCAGCTTGCATTGCCTGAACCAAGTTTGTTATGTGCTGAAACGCTGTTTTCTGACATTTCAGGCTTTAACTTCAAAAATCATGCAAAACACTTCTAACACCTTCAGATATGTTTCTCTGTGTTGCAAAATAGGTTTTATTCATGCACAGACTGCAATTTTAATTTTGGACCGAGTTTCAGCTTGCATTGCCAGAACCAAGTTTGTTAAGTGCTGAAACGCCGTTTTCTGACATTTCAGGCTCTAACTTCAAAAATCATGCAAAACACTTCTAACACCTTCAGATATGTTTCTCTGTGTTGCAAAATAGGTTTTATTCATGCACAGACTGCAATATTAATTTTGGACCGAGTTTCAGCTTGCATTGCCAGAACCAAGTATGTTAAGTGCCGAAACGCTGTTTTCTGACATTTCAGGCTTTAACTTAAAAAATCATGCAAAACACTTCTAACACCTTCAGATATGTTTCTCTGTGTTGCAAAATAGGTTTTATTCATGCACAGACTGCAATTTTAATTTTGGGCCGAGTTTCAGCTTGCATTGCCTGAACCAAGTTTGTTATGTGCTGAAACGGCGTTTTCTGACATTTCAGGGTCTAACTTCAAAAATCATGCAAAACACTTCTAACAGCTTCAGATATGTTTCTCTGTGTTGCAAAATAGGTTTTATTCATGCACAGACTGCAATTTTAATTTTTGGCCGAGTTTAAGCTTGCATTGCCTGAACCAAGTTTGTTATGTGCTGAAACGGCGTTTTCTGACATTTCAGGCTTTAACTTAAAAAATCATGCAAAACACTTCTAACACCTTCAGATATGTTTCTCTGTGTTGCAAAATAGGTTTTATTCATGCACAGACTGCAATTTTTATTTTGGACCGAGTTTCAGCTTGCATTGCCATAACCAAGTTTGTTATGTGCTGAAACGCCGTTTTCTGACATTTCAGGCTCTAACTTCAAAAATCATGCAAAACACTTTTAACACCTTCAGATATGTTTCTCTGTGTTGCAAAATAGGTTTTATTCATGCAGAGACTGCAATTTTAATTTTGGACCGAGTTTCAGCTTGCATTGCCAGAACCAAGTTTGTTAAGTGCTGAAACGCCGTTTTCTGACATTTCAGGCTCTAACTTCAAAAATCATGCAAAACACTTCTAACACCTTCAGATATGTTTCTCTGTGTTGCAAAATAGGTTTTATTCATGCACAGACTGCAATTTTTATTTTGGACCGAGTTTCAGCTTGCATTGCTATAACCAAGTTTGTTATGTGCTGAAACGCCGTTTTCTGACATTTCAGGCTCTAACTTCAAAAATCATGCAAAACACTTCTAACACCTTCAGATATGTTTCTCTGTGTTGCAAAATAGGTTTTATTCATGCACAGAGTGTAAATTTAAAGTGGGACAGAGATTCAGCTTGCATTGCCTGAACCAACTTTGTTCTGCGCTGAAAAGCTGTTTTCTGACATTTCAGGGTCTAACTTCAAAAATCATGCAAAACACTTCTAACAGCTTCAGATATGTTTCTCTGTGTTGCAAAATAGGTTTTATTCATGCACAGACTGCAATTTTAATTTTGGACCGAGTTTCAGCTTGCATTGCCAGAACCAAGTTTGTTAAGTGCTGAAACGCTGTTTTCTGACATTTCAGGCTCTAACTTAAAAAATCATGCAAAACACTTCTAACACCTTCAGATATGTTTCTCTGTGTTGCAAAATAGGTTTTATTCATGCACAGACTGCAATTTTAAGTTTTGGCCGAGTTTCAGCTTGCATTGCCTGAACCAAGTTTGTTATGTGCTGAAACGCTGTTTTCTGACATTTCAGGCTTTAACTTCAAAAATCATGCAAAACACTTCTAACACCTTCAGATATGTTTCTCTGTGTTGCAAAATAGGTTTTATTCATGCACAGACTGCAATTTTAATTTTGGACCGAGTTTCAGCTTGCATTGCCAGAACCAAGTTTGTTAAGTGCTGAAACGCCGTTTTCTGACATTTCAGGCTCTAACTTCAAAAATCATGCAAAACACTTCTAACACCTTCAGATATGTTTCTCCGTGTTGCAAAATAGGTTTTATTCATGCACAATCTGCAATTTTTATTTTGGACCGAGTTTCAGCTTGCATTGCCATAACCAAGTTTGTTATGTGCTGAAACGCCGTTTTCTGACATTTCAGGCTCTAACTTCAAAAATCATGCAAAACACTTCTAACACCTTCAGATATGTTTCTCTGTGTTGCAAAATAGGTTTTATTCATGCACAGAGTGTAAATTTAAAGTGGGACAGAGATTCAGCTTGCATTGCCTGAACCAACTTTGTTCTGCGCTGAAAAGCTGTTTTCTGACATTTCAGGGTCTAACTTCAAAAATCATGCAAAACACTTCTAACACCTTCAGATATGTTTCTCTGTGTTGCAAAATAGGTTTTATTCATGCACAGACTGCAATTTTAATTTTTGGCCGAGTTTAAGCTTGCATTGCCTGAACCAAGTTTGTTATGTGCTGAAACGGCGTTTTCTGACATTTCAGGCTCTAACTTCAAAAATCATGCAAAACACTTCTAACACCTTCAGATATGTTTCTCTGTGTTGCAAAATAGGTTTTATTCATGCACAGACTGCAAATTTTATTTTGGACCGAGTTTCAGCTTGCATTGCCATAACCAAGTTTGTTATGTGCTGAAACGCCGTTTTCTGACATTTCAGGCTCTAACTTCAAAAATCATGCAAAACACTTCTAACACCTTCAGATATGTTTCTCTGTGTTGCAAAATAGGTTTTATTCATGCACAGACTGCAATATTAATTTTGGACCGAGTTTCAGCTTGCATTGCCAGAACCAAGTATGTTAAGTGCCGAAACGCTGTTTTCTGACATTTCAGGCTTTAACTTAAAAAATCATGCAAAACACTTCTAACACCTTCAGATATGTTTCTCTGTGTTGCAAAATAGGTTTTATTCATGCACAGACTGCAATTTTAATTTTGGGCCGAGTTTCAGCTTGCATTGCCTGAACCAAGTTTGTTATGTGCTGAAACGGCGTTTTCTGACATTTCAGGGTCTAACTTCAAAAATCATGCAAAACACTTCTAACAGCTTCAGATATGTTTCTCTGTGTTGCAAAATAGGTTTTATTCATGCACAGACTGCAATTTTAATTTTTGGCCGAGTTTAAGCTTGCATTGCCTGAACCAAGTTTGTTATGTGCTGAAACGGCGTTTTCTGACATTTCAGACTCTAACTTCAAAAATCATGCAAAACACTTCTAACACCTTCAGATATGTTTCTCTGTGTTGCAAAATAGGTTTTATTCATGCACAGACTGCAATTTTTATTTTGGACCGAGTTTCAGCTTGCATTGCCATAACCAAGTTTGTTATGTGCTGAAACGCCGTTTTCTGACATTTCAGGCTCTAACTTCAAAAATCATGCAAAACACTTTTAACACCTTCAGATATGTTTCTCTGTGTTGCAAAATAGGTTTTATTCATGCACAGAGTGTAAATTTAAAGTGGGACAGAGATTCAGCTTGCATTGCCTGAACCAACTTTGTTCTGCGCTGAAAAGCTGTTTTCTGACATTTCAGGGTCTAACTTCAAAAATCATGCAAAACACTTCTAACAGCTTCAGATATGTTTCTCTATGTTGCAAAATAGGTTTTATTCATGCACAGACTGCAATTTTAATTTTTGGCCGAGTTTAAGCTTGCATTGCCTGAACCAAGTTTGTTATGTGCTGAAACGGCGTTTTCTGACATTTCAGGCTCTAACTTCAAAAATCATGCAAAACACTTCTAACACCTTCAGATATGTTTCTCTGTGTTGCAAAATAGGTTTTATTCATGCACAGACTGCAATTTTAATTTTGGACCGAGTTTCAGCTTGCATTGCCAGAACCAAGTTTGTTAAGTGCTGAAACGCCGTTTTCTGACATTTCAGGCTCTAACTTCAAAAATCATGCAAAACACTTCTAACACCTTCAGATATGTTTCTCTGTGTTGCAAAATAGGTTTTATTCATGCACAGACTGCAATTTTAATTTTGGACCGAGTTTCAGCTTGCATTGCCAGAACCAAGTTTGTTAAGTGCTGAAACGCTGTTTTCTGACATTTCAGGGTCTAACTTCAAAAATCATGCAAAACACTTCTAACACCTTCAGATATGTTTCTCTGTGTTGCAAAATAGGTTTTATTCATGCACAGAGTGTAAATTTAAAGTGGGACAGAGATTCAGCTTGCATTGCTTGAACCAACTTTGTTCTGCGCTGAAACGCTGTTTTCTGACATTTCAGGGTCTAACTTCAAAAATCATGCAAAACACTTCTAACACCTTCAGATATGTTTCTCTGTGTTGCAAAATAGGTTTTATTCATGCACAGACTGCAAATTTAAAGTGGGACAGAGATTCAGCTTGCATTGCCTGAACCAACTTTGTTCTGCGCTGAAAAGCTGTTTTCTGACATTTCAGGGTCTAACTTCAAAAATCATGCAAAACACTTCTAACACCTTCAGATATGTTTCTCTGTGTTGCAAAATAGGTTTTATTCATGCACAGACTGCAATATTAATTTTGGACCGAGTTTCAGCTTGCATTGCCAGAACCAAGTATGTTAAGTGCCGAAACGCTGTTTTCTGACATTTCAGGCTTTAACTTAAAAAATCATGCAAAACACTTCTAACACCTTCAGATATGTTTCTCTGTGTTGCAAAATAGGTTTTATTCATGCACAGACTGCAATTTTAATTTTGGGCCGAGTTTCAGCTTGCATTGCCTGAACCAAGTTTGTTATGTGCTGAAACGGCGTTTTCTGACATTTCAGGGTCTAACTTCAAAAATCATGCAAAACACTTCTAACAGCTTCAGATATGTTTCTCTGTGTTGCAAAATAGGTTTTATTCATGCACAGACTGCAAATTTAATTTTGGACCGAGTTTCAGCTTGCATTGCCAGAACCAAGTTTGTTAATTGCTGAAACGCTGTTTTCTGACATTTCAGGCTCTAACTTAAAAAATCATGCAAAACACTTCTAACACCTTCAGATATGTTTCTCTGTGTTGCAAAATAGGTTTTATTCATGCACAGACTGCAATTTTAATTTTGGACCGAGTTTCAGCTTGCATTGCCAGAACCAAGTTTGTTAAGTGCTGAAACGCTGTTTTCTGACATTTCAGGGTCTAACTTCAAAAAATCATGCAAAACACTTCTAACACCTTCAGATATGTTTCTCTGTGTTGCAAAATAGGTTTTATTCATGCACAGAGTGTAAATTTAAAGTGGGACAGAGATTCAGCTTGCATTGCTTGAACCAACTTTGTTCTGCGCTGAAACGCTGTTTTCTGACATTTCAGGGTCTAACTTCAAAAATCATGCAAAACACTTCTAACACCTTCAGATATGTTTCTCTGTGTTGCAAAATAGGTATTATTCATGCACAGACTGCAAATTTAAAGTGGGACAGAGATTCAGCTTGCATTGCCTGAACCAACTTTGTTCTGCGCTGAAAAGCTGTTTTCTGACATTTCAGGGTCTAACTTCAAAAATCATGCAAAACACTTCTAACAGCTTCAGATATGTTTCTCTGTGTTGCAAAATAGGTTTTATTCATGCACAGACTGCAATTTTTATTTTGGACCGAGTTTCAGCTTGCATTGCCATAACCAAGTTTGTTATGTGCTGAAACGCCGTTTTCTGACATTTCAGGCTCTAACTTCAAAAATCATGCAAAACACTTCTAACACCTTCAGATATGTTTCTCTGTGTTGCAAAATAGGTTTTATTCATGCACAGACTGCAATATTAATTTTGGACCGAGTTTCAGCTTGCATTGCCAGAACCAAGTATGTTAAGTGCCGAAACGCTGTTTTCTGACATTTCAGGCTTTAACTTAAAAAATCATGCAAAACACTTCTAACACCTTCAGATATGTTTCTCTGTGTTGCAAAATAGGTTTTATTCATGCACAGACTGCAATTTTAATTTTGGGCCGAGTTTCAGCTTGCATTGCCTGAACCAAGTTTGTTATGTGCTGAAACGGCGTTTTCTGACATTTCAGGGTCTAACTTCAAAAATCATGCAAAACACTTCTAACAGCTTCAGATATGTTTCTCTGTGTTGCAAAATAGGTTTTATTCATGCACAGACTGCAATTTTTATTTTGGACCGAGTTTCAGCTTGCATTGCCATAACCAAGTTTGTTATGTGCTGAAACGCCGTTTTCTGACATTTCAGGCTCTAACTTCAAAAATCATGCAAAACACTTTTAACACCTTCAGATATGTTTCTCTGTGTTGCAAAATAGGTTTTATTCATGCAGAGACTGCAATTTTAATTTTGGACCGAGTTTCAGCTTGCATTGCCAGAACCAAGTTTGTTAAGTGCTGAAACGCCGTTTTCTGACATTTCAGGCTCTAACTTCAAAAATCATGCAAAACACTTCTAACACCTTCAGATATGTTTCTCTGTGTTGCAAAATAGGTTTTATTCATGCACAGACTGCAATTTTTATTTTGGACCGAGTTTCAGCTTGCATTGCCATAATCAAGTTTGTTATGTGCTGAAACGCCGTTTTCTGACATTTCAGGCTCTAACTTCAAAAATCATGCAAAACACTTTTAACACCTTCAGATATGTTTCTCTGTGTTGCAAAATAGGTTTTATTCATGCAGAGACTGCAATTTTAATTTTGGACCGAGTTTCAGCTTGCATTGCCAGAACCAAGTTTGTTAAGTGCTGAAACGGCGTTTTCTGACATTTCAGGCTCTAACTTCAAAAATCATGCAAAACACTTCTAACACCTTCAGATATGTTTCTCTGTGTTGCAAAATAGGTTTTATTCATGCACAGACTGCAATTTTTATTTTGGACCGAGTTTCAGCTTGCATTGCCATAACCAAGTTTGTTATGTGCTGAAACGCCGTTTTCTGACATTTCAGGCTCTAACTTCAAAAATCATGCAAAACACTTCTAACACCTTCAGATATGTTTCTCTGTGTTGCAAAATAGGTTTTATTCATGCACAGAGTGTAAATTTAAAGTGGGACAGAGATTCAGCTTGCATTGCCTGAACCAACTTTGTTCTGCGCTGAAAAGCTGTTTTCTGACATTTCAGGGTCTAACTTCAAAAATCATGCAAAACACTTCTAACAGCTTCAGATATGTTTCTCTATGTTGCAAAATAGGTTTTATTCATGCACAGACTGCAATTTTAATTTTTGGCCGAGTTTAAGCTTGCATTGCCTGAACCAAGTTTGTTATGTGCTGAAACGGCGTTTTCTGACATTTCAGGCTCTAACTTCAAAAATCATGCAAAACACTTCTAACACCTTCAGATATGTTTCTCTGTGTTGCAAAATAGGTTTTATTCATGCACAGACTGCAATTTTAATTTTGGACCGAGTTTCAGCTTGCATTGCCAGAACCAAGTTTGTTAAGTGCTGAAACGCTGTTTTCTGACATTTCAGGGTCTAACTTCAAAAAATCATGCAAAACACTTCTAACACCTTCAGATATGTTTCTCTGTGTTGCAAAATAGGTTTTATTCATGCACAGAGTGTAAATTTAAAGTGGGACAGAGATTCAGCTTGCATTGCTTGAACCAACTTTGTTCTGCGCTGAAACGCTGTTTTCTGACATTTCAGGGTCTAACTTCAAAAATCATGCAAAACACTTCTAACACCTTCAGATATGTTTCTCTGTGTTGCAAAATAGGTTTTATTCATGCACAGACTGCAAATTTAAAGTGGGACAGAGATTCAGCTTGCATTGCCTGAACCAACTTTGTTCTGCGCTGAAAAGCTGTTTTCTGACATTTCAGGGTCTAACTTCAAAAATCATGCAAAACACTTCTAACAGCTTCAGATATGTTTCTCTGTGTTGCAAAATAGGTTTTATTCATGCACAGACTGCAATTTTAATTTTGGACCGAGTTTCAGCTTGCATTGCCAGAACCAAGTTTGTTAAGTGCTGAAACGCTGTTTTCTGACATTTCAGGCTCTAACTTAAAAAATCATGCAAAAACACTTCTAACACCTTCAGATATGTTTCTCTGTGTTGCAAAATAGGTTTTATTCATGCACAGACTGCAATTTTAAGTTTTGGCCGAGTTTCAGCTTGCATTGCCTGAACCAAGTTTGTTATGTGCTGAAACGCTGTTTTCTGACATTTCAGGCTTTAACTTCAAAAATCATGCAAAACACTTCTAACACCTTCAGATATGTTTCTCTGTGTTGCAAAATAGGTTTTATTCATGCACAGACTGCAATTTTAATTTTGGACCGAGTTTCAGCTTGCATTGCCAGAACCAAGTTTGTTAAGTGCTGAAACGCCGTTTTCTGACATTTCAGGCTCTAACTTCAAAAATCATGCAAAACACTTCTAACACCTTCAGATATGTTTCTCTGTGTTGCAAAATAGGTTTTATTCATGCACAGACTGCAATATTAATTTTGGACCGAGTTTCAGCTTGCATTGCCAGAACCAAGTATGTTAAGTGCCGAAACGCTGTTTTCTGACATTTCAGGCTTTAACTTAAAAAATCATGCAAAACACTTCTAACACCTTCAGATATGTTTCTCTGTGTTGCAAAATAGGTTTTATTCATGCACAGACTGCAATTTTAATTTTGGGCCGAGTTTCAGCTTGCATTGCCTGAACCAAGTTTGTTATGTGCTGAAACGGCGTTTTCTGACATTTCAGGGTCTAACTTCAAAAATCATGCAAAACACTTCTAACAGCTTCAGATATGTTTCTCTGTGTTGCAAAATAGGTTTTATTCATGCACAGACTGCAATTTTAATTTTTGGCCGAGTTTAAGCTTGCATTGCCTGAACCAAGTTTGTTATGTGCTGAAACGGCGTTTTCTGACATTTCAGGCTTTAACTTAAAAAATCATGCAAAACACTTCTAACACCTTCAGATATGTTTCTCTGTGTTGCAAAATAGGTTTTATTCATGCACAGACTGCAATTTTTATTTTGGACCGAGTTTCAGCTTGCATTGCCATAACCAAGTTTGTTATGTGCTGAAACGCCGTTTTCTGACATTTCAGGCTCTAACTTCAAAAATCATGCAAAACACTTTTAACACCTTCAGATATGTTTCTCTGTGTTGCAAAATAGGTTTTATTCATGCAGAGACTGCAATTTTAATTTTGGACCGAGTTTCAGCTTGCATTGCCAGAACCAAGTTTGTTAAGTGCTGAAACGCCGTTTTCTGACATTTCAGGCTCTAACTTCAAAAATCATGCAAAACACTTCTAACACCTTCAGATATGTTTCTCTGTGTTGCAAAATAGGTTTTATTCATGCACAGACTGCAATTTTTATTTTGGACCGAGTTTCAGCTTGCATTGCTATAACCAAGTTTGTTATGTGCTGAAACGCCGTTTTCTGACATTTCAGGCTCTAACTTCAAAAATCATGCAAAACACTTCTAACACCTTCAGATATGTTTCTCTGTGTTGCAAAATAGGTTTTATTCATGCACAGAGTGTAAATTTAAAGTGGGACAGAGATTCAGCTTGCATTGCCTGAACCAACTTTGTTCTGCGCTGAAAAGCTGTTTTCTGACATTTCAGGGTCTAACTTCAAAAATCATGCAAAACACTTCTAACAGCTTCAGATATGTTTCTCTGTGTTGCAAAATAGGTTTTATTCATGCACAGACTGCAATTTTAATTTTGGACCGAGTTTCAGCTTGCATTGCCAGAACCAAGTTTGTTAAGTGCTGAAACGCTGTTTTCTGACATTTCAGGCTCTAACTTAAAAAATCATGCAAAACACTTCTAACACCTTCAGATATGTTTCTCTGTGTTGCAAAATAGGTTTTATTCATGCACAGACTGCAATTTTAAGTTTTGGCCGAGTTTCAGCTTGCATTGCCTGAACCAAGTTTGTTATGTGCTGAAACGCTGTTTTCTGACATTTCAGGCTTTAACTTCAAAAATCATGCAAAACACTTCTAACACCTTCAGATATGTTTCTCTGTGTTGCAAAATAGGTTTTATTCATGCACAGACTGCAATTTTAATTTTGGACCGAGTTTCAGCTTGCATTGCCAGAACCAAGTTTGTTAAGTGCTGAAACGCCGTTTTCTGACATTTCAGGCTCTAACTTCAAAAATCATGCAAAACACTTCTAACACCTTCAGATATGTTTCTCCGTGTTGCAAAATAGGTTTTATTCATGCACAATCTGCAATTTTTATTTTGGACCGAGTTTCAGCTTGCATTGCCATAACCAAGTTTGTTATGTGCTGAAACGCCGTTTTCTGACATTTCAGGCTCTAACTTCAAAAATCATGCAAAACACTTCTAACACCTTCAGATATGTTTCTCTGTGTTGCAAAATAGGTTTTATTCATGCACAGAGTGTAAATTTAAAGTGGGACAGAGATTCAGCTTGCATTGCCTGAACCAACTTTGTTCTGCGCTGAAAAGCTGTTTTCTGACATTTCAGGGTCTAACTTCAAAAATCATGCAAAACACTTCTAACACCTTCAGATATGTTTCTCTGTGTTGCAAAATAGGTTTTATTCATGCACAGACTGCAATTTTAATTTTTGGCCGAGTTTAAGCTTGCATTGCCTGAACCAAGTTTGTTATGTGCTGAAACGGCGTTTTCTGACATTTCAGGCTCTAACTTCAAAAATCATGCAAAACACTTCTAACACCTTCAGATATGTTTCTCTGTGTTGCAAAATAGGTTTTATTCATGCACAGACTGCAAATTTTATTTTGGACCGAGTTTCAGCTTGCATTGCCATAACCAAGTTTGTTATGTGCTGAAACGCCGTTTTCTGACATTTCAGGCTCTAACTTCAAAAATCATGCAAAACACTTCTAACACCTTCAGATATGTTTCTCTGTGTTGCAAAATAGGTTTTATTCATGCACAGACTGCAATATTAATTTTGGACCGAGTTTCAGCTTGCATTGCCAGAACCAAGTATGTTAAGTGCCGAAACGCTGTTTTCTGACATTTCAGGCTTTAACTTAAAAAATCATGCAAAACACTTCTAACACCTTCAGATATGTTTCTCTGTGTTGCAAAATAGGTTTTATTCATGCACAGACTGCAATTTTAATTTTGGGCCGAGTTTCAGCTTGCATTGCCTGAACCAAGTTTGTTATGTGCTGAAACGGCGTTTTCTGACATTTCAGGGTCTAACTTCAAAAATCATGCAAAACACTTCTAACAGCTTCAGATATGTTTCTCTGTGTTGCAAAATAGGTTTTATTCATGCACAGACTGCAATTTTAATTTTTGGCCGAGTTTAAGCTTGCATTGCCTGAACCAAGTTTGTTATGTGCTGAAACGGCGTTTTCTGACATTTCAGACTCTAACTTCAAAAATCATGCAAAACACTTCTAACACCTTCAGATATGTTTCTCTGTGTTGCAAAATAGGTTTTATTCATGCACAGACTGCAATTTTTATTTTGGACCGAGTTTCAGCTTGCATTGCCATAACCAAGTTTGTTATGTGCTGAAACGCCGTTTTCTGACATTTCAGGCTCTAACTTCAAAAATCATGCAAAACACTTTTAACACCTTCAGATATGTTTCTCTGTGTTGCAAAATAGGTTTTATTCATGCACAGAGTGTAAATTTAAAGTGGGACAGAGATTCAGCTTGCATTGCCTGAACCAACTTTGTTCTGCGCTGAAAAGCTGTTTTCTGACATTTCAGGGTCTAACTTCAAAAATCATGCAAAACACTTCTAACAGCTTCAGATATGTTTCTCTATGTTGCAAAATAGGTTTTATTCATGCACAGACTGCAATTTTAATTTTTGGCCGAGTTTAAGCTTGCATTGCCTGAACCAAGTTTGTTATGTGCTGAAACGGCGTTTTCTGACATTTCAGGCTCTAACTTCAAAAATCATGCAAAACACTTCTAACACCTTCAGATATGTTTCTCTGTGTTGCAAAATAGGTTTTATTCATGCACAGACTGCAATTTTAATTTTGGACCGAGTTTCAGCTTGCATTGCCAGAACCAAGTTTGTTAAGTGCTGAAACGCCGTTTTCTGACATTTCAGGCTCTAACTTCAAAAATCATGCAAAACACTTCTAACACCTTCAGATATGTTTCTCTGTGTTGCAAAATAGGTTTTATTCATGCACAGACTGCAATTTTAATTTTGGACCGAGTTTCAGCTTGCATTGCCAGAACCAAGTTTGTTAAGTGCTGAAACGCTGTTTTCTGACATTTCAGGGTCTAACTTCAAAAATCATGCAAAACACTTCTAACACCTTCAGATATGTTTCTCTGTGTTGCAAAATAGGTTTTATTCATGCACAGAGTGTAAATTTAAAGTGGGACAGAGATTCAGCTTGCATTGCTTGAACCAACTTTGTTCTGCGCTGAAACGCTGTTTTCTGACATTTCAGGGTCTAACTTCAAAAATCATGCAAAACACTTCTAACACCTTCAGATATGTTTCTCTGTGTTGCAAAATAGGTTTTATTCATGCACAGACTGCAAATTTAAAGTGGGACAGAGATTCAGCTTGCATTGCCTGAACCAACTTTGTTCTGCGCTGAAAAGCTGTTTTCTGACATTTCAGGGTCTAACTTCAAAAATCATGCAAAACACTTCTAACAGCTTCAGATATGTTTCTCTGTGTTGCAAAATAGGTTTTATTCATGCACAGCCTGCAATTTTAATTTTGGACCGAGTTTCAGCTTGCATTGCTTGAACCAAGTTTGTTAAGTGCTGAAACGCTGTTTTCTGACATTTCAGGCTCTAACTTAAAAAAATCATGCAAAACACTTCTAACACCTTCAGATATGTTTCTCTGTGTTGCAAAATAGGTTTTATTCATGCACAGACTGCAATTTTAAGTTTTGGCCGAGTTTCAGCTTGCATTGCCTGAACCAAGTTTGTTATGTGCTGAAACGCTGTTTTCTGACATTTCAGGCTTTAACTTCAAAAATCATGCAAAACACTTCTAACACCTTCAGATATGTTTCTCTGTGTTGCAAAATAGGTTTTATTCATGCACAGACTGCAATTTTAATTTTTGGCCGAGTTTAAGCTTGCATTGCCTGAACCAAGTTTGTTATGTGCTGAAACGGCGTTTTCTGACATTTCAGGCTCTAACTTCAAAAATCATGCAAAACACTTCTAACACCTTCAGATATGTTTCTCTGTGTTGCAAAATAGGTTTTATTCATGCACAGACTGCAAATTTAAAGTGGGACAGAGATTCAGCTTGCATTGCCTGAACCAACTTTGCTCTGCGCTGAAAAGCTGTTTTCTGACATTTCAGGGTCTAACTTCAAAAATCATGCAAAACACTTCTAACAGCTTCAGATATGTTTCTCTGTATTGCAAAATAGGTTTTATTCATGCACAGACTGCAATTTTAATTTTGGACCGAGTTTCAGCTTGCATTGCCAGAACCAAGTTTGTTAAGTGCTGAAACGCTGTTTTCTGACATTTCAGGCTCTAACTTAAAAAATCATGCAAAACACTTCTAACACCTTCAGATATGTTTCTCTGTGTTGCAAAATAGGTTTTATTCATGCACAGACTGCAATTTTAAGTTTTGGCCGAGTTTCAGCTTGCATTGCCTGAACCAAGTTTGTTATGTGCTGAAACGCTGTTTTCTGACATTTCAGGCTTTAACTTCAAAAATCATGCAAAACACTTCTAACACCTTCAGATATGTTTCTCTGTGTTGCAAAATAGGTTTTATTCATGCACAGACTGCAATTTTAATTTTGGACCGAGTTTCAGCTTGCATTGCCAGAACCAAGTTTGTTAAGTGCTGAAACGACGTTTTCTGACATTTCAGGCTCTAACTTCAAAAATCATGCAAAACACTTCTAACACCTTCAGATATGTTTCTCTGTGTTGCAAAATAGGTTTTATTCATGCACAGACTGCAATATTAATTTTGGACCGAGTTCCAGCTTGCATTGCCAGAACCAAGTATGTTAAGTGCCGAAACGCTGTTTTCTGACATTTCAGGCTTTAACTTAAAAAATCATGCAAAACACTTCTAACACCTTCAGATATGTTTCTCTGTGTTGCAAAATAGGTTTTATTCATGCACAGACTGCGATTTTAATTTTGGGCCGAGTTTCAGCTTGCATTGCCTGAACCAAGTTTGTTATGTGCTGAAACGGCGTTTTCTGACATTTCAGGGTCTAACTTCAAAAATCATGCAAAACACGTCTAACAGCTTCAGATATGTTTCTCTGTGTTGCAAAATAGGTTTTATTCATGCACAGACTGCAATTTTAATTTTTGGCCGAGTTTAAGCTTGCATTGCCTGAACCAAGTTTGTTATGTGCTGAAACGGCGTTTTCTGACATTTCAGGCTTTAACTTAAAAAATCATGCAAAACACTTCTAACACCTTCAGATATGTTTCTCTGTGTTGCAAAATAGGTTTTATTCATGCACAGACTGCAATTTTAATTTTGGACCGAGTTTCAGCTTGCATTGCCATAACCAAGTTTGTTATGTGCTGAAACGCCGTTTTCTGACATTTCAGGCTCTAACTTCAAAAATCATGCAAAACACTTTTAACACCTTCAGATATGTTTCTCTGTGTTGCAAAATAGGTTTTATTCATGCAGAGACTGCAATTTTAATTTTGGACCGAGTTTCAGCTTGCATTGCCAGAACCAAGTTTGTTAAGTGCTGAAACGCCGTTTTCTGACATTTCAGGCTCTAACTTCAAAAATCATGCAAAACACTTCTAACACCTTCAGATATGTTTCTCTGTGTTGCAAAATAGGTTTTATTCATGCACAGACTGCAATTTTTATTTTGGACCGAGTTTCAGCTTGCATTGCCATAACCAAGTTTGTTATGTGCTGAAACGCCGTTTTCTGACATTTCAGGCTCTAACTTCAAAAATCATGCAAAACACTTCTAACACCTTCAGATATGTTTCTCTGTGTTGCAAAATAGGTTTTATTCATGCACAGAGTGTAAATTTAAAGTGGGACAGAGATTCAGCTTGCATTGCCTGAACCAACTTTGTTCTGCGCTGAAAAGCTGTTTTCTGACATTTCAGGGTCTAACTTCAAAAATCATGCAAAACACTTCTAACAGCTTCAGATATGTTTCTCTGTGTTGCAAAATAGGTTTTATTCATGCACAGAGTGTAAATTTAAAGTGGGACAGAGATTCAGCTTGCATTGCTTGAACCAACTTTGTTCTGCGCTGAAACGCTGTTTTCTGACAGTTCAGGGTCTAACTTCAAAAATCATGCAAAACACTTCTAACAGCTTCAGATATGTTTCTCTGTGTTGCAAAATAGGTTTTATTCATGCACAGACTGCAATTTTAATTTTTGGCCGAGTTTAAGCTTGCATTGCCTGAACCAAGTTTGTTATGTGCTGAAACGGCGTTTTCTGACATTTCAGGCTCTAACTTCAAAAATCATGCAAAACACTTTTAACACCTTCAGATATGTTTCTCTGTGTTGCAAAATAGGTTTTATTCATGCAGAGACTGCAATTTTAATTTTGGACCGAGTTTCATTTTGCATTGCCAGAACCAAGTTTGTTAAGTGCTGAAACGCCGTTTTCTGACATTTCAGGCTCTAACTTCAAAAATCATGCAAAACACTTCTAACACCTTCAGATATGTTTCTCTGTGTTGCAAAATAGGTTTTATTCATGCACAGACTGCAATATTAATTTTGGACCGAGTTTCAGCTTGCATTGCCAGAACCAAGTTTGTTAAGTGCTGAAACGCTGTTTTCTGACATTTCAGGCTTTAACTTAAAAAATCATGCAAAACACTTCTAACACCTTCAGATATGTTTCTCTGTGTTGCAAAATAGGTTTTATTCATGCACAGACTGCAATTTTAAGTTTTGGCCGAGTTTCAGCTTGCATTGCCATAACCAAGTTTGTTATGTGCTGAAACGCTGTTTTCTGACATTTCAGGCTTTAACTTCAAAAATCATGCAAAACACTTCTAACACCTTCAGATATGTTTCTCTGTGTTGCAAAATAGGTTTTATTCATGCACAGACTGCAATTTTAATTTTTGGCCGAGTTTAAGCTTGCATTGCCTGAACCAAGTTTGTTATGTGCTGAAACGGCGTTTTCTGACATTTCAGGCTCTAACTTCAAAAATCATGCAAAACACTTCTAACACCTTCAGATATGTTTCTCTGTGTTGCAAAATAGGTTTTATTCATGCACAGACTGCAAATTTAAAGTGGGACAGAGATTCAGCTTGCATTGCCTGAACCAACTTTGTTCTGCGCTGAAAAGCTGTTTTCTGACATTTCAGGGTCTAACTTCAAAAATCATGCAAAACACTTCTAACAGCTTCAGATATGTTTCTCTGTGTTGCAAAATAGGTTTTATTCATGCACAGACTGCAATTTTAATTTTGGACCGAGTTTCAGCTTGCATTGCCAGAACCAAGTTTGTTATGTGCTGAAACGCCGTTTTCTGACATTTCAGGCTCTAACTTCAAAAATCATGCAAAACACTTCTAACACCTTCAGATATGTTTCTCTGTGTTGCAAAATAGGTTTTATTCATGCACAGACTGCAATTTTTATTTTGGACCGAGTTTCAGCTTGCATTGCCATAACCAAGTTTGTTATGTGCTGAAACGCCGTTTTCTGACATTTCAGGCTCTAACTTCAAAAATCATGCAAAACACTTCTAACACCTTCAGATATGTTTCTCTGTGTTGCAAAATAGGTTTTATTCATGCACAGAGTGTAAATTTAAAGTGGGACAGAGATTCAGCTTGCATTGCCTGAACCAACTTTGTTCTGCGCTGAAAAGCTGTTTTCTGACATTTCAGGGTCTAACTTCAAAAATCATGCAAAACACTTCTAACAGCTTCAGATATGTTTCTCTGTGTTGCAAAATAGGTTTTATTCATGCACAGAGTGTAAATTTAAAGTGGGACAGAGATTCAGCTTGCATTGCTTGAACCAACTTTGTTCTGCGCTGAAACGCTGTTTTCTGACAGTTCAGGGTCTAACTTCAAAAATCATGCAAAACACTTCTAACAGCTTCAGATATGTTTCTCTGTGTTGCAAAATAGGTTTTATTCATGCACAGACTGCAATTTTAATTTTTGGCCGAGTTTAAGCTTGCATTGCCTGAACCAAGTTTGTTATGTGCTGAAACGGCGTTTTCTGACATTTCAGGCTCTAACTTCAAAAATCATGCAAAACACTTTTAACACCTTCAGATATGTTTCTCTGTGTTGCAAAATAGGTTTTATTCATGCAGAGACTGCAATTTTAATTTTGGACCGAGTTTCATTTTGCATTGCCAGAACCAAGTTTGTTAAGTGCTGAAACGCCGTTTTCTGACATTTCAGGCTCTAACTTCAAAAATCATGCAAAACACTTCTAACACCTTCAGATATGTTTCTCTGTGTTGCAAAATAGGTTTTATTCATGCACAGACTGCAATATTAATTTTGGACCGAGTTTCAGCTTGCATTGCCAGAACCAAGTTTGTTAAGTGCTGAAACGCTGTTTTCTGACATTTCAGGCTTTAACTTAAAAAATCATGCAAAACACTTCTAACACCTTCAGATATGTTTCTCTGTGTTGCAAAATAGGTTTTATTCATGCACAGACTGCAATTTTAAGTTTTGGCCGAGTTTCAGCTTGCATTGCCATAACCAAGTTTGTTATGTGCTGAAACGCTGTTTTCTGACATTTCAGGCTTTAACTTCAAAAATCATGCAAAACACTTCTAACACCTTCAGATATGTTTCTCTGTGTTGCAAAATAGGTTTTATTCATGCACAGACTGCAATTTTAATTTTTGGCCGAGTTTAAGCTTGCATTGCCTGAACCAAGTTTGTTATGTGCTGAAACGGCGTTTTCTGACATTTCAGGCTCTAACTTCAAAAATCATGCAAAACACTTCTAACACCTTCAGATATGTTTCTCTGTGTTGCAAAATAGGTTTTATTCATGCACAGACTGCAAATTTAAAGTGGGACAGAGATTCAGCTTGCATTGCCTGAACCAACTTTGTTCTGCGCTGAAAAGCTGTTTTCTGACATTTCAGGGTCTAACTTCAAAAATCATGCAAAACACTTCTAACAGCTTCAGATATGTTTCTCTGTGTTGCAAAATAGGTTTTATTCATGCACAGACTGCAATTTTAATTTTGGACCGAGTTTCAGCTTGCATTGCCAGAACCAAGTTTGTTAAGTGCTGAAACGCTGTTTTCTGACATTTCAGGCTCTAACTTAAAAAATCATGCAAAACACTTCTAACACCTTCAGATATGTTTCTCTGTGTTGCAAAATAGGTTTTATTCATGCACAGACTGCAATTTTAAGTTTTGGCCGAGTTTCAGCTTGCATTGCCTGAACCAAGTTTGTTATGTGCTGAAACGCTGTTTTCTGACATTTCAGGCTTTAACTTCAAAAATCATGCAAAACACTTCTAACACCTTCAGATATGTTTCTCTGTGTTGCAAAATAGGTTTTATTCATGCACAGACTGCAATTTTAATTTTGGACCGAGTTTCAGCTTGCATTGCCAGAACCAAGTTTGTTAAGTGCTGAAACGCCGTTTTCTGACATTTCAGGCTCTAACTTCAAAAATCATGCAAAACACTTCTAACACCTTCAGATATGTTTCTCTGTGTTGCAAAATAGGTTTTATTCATGCACAATCTGCAATTTTTATTTTGGACCGAGTTTCAGCTTGCATTGCCATAACCAAGTTTGTTATGTGCTGAAACGCCGTTTTCTGACATTTCAGGCTCTAACTTCAAAAATCATGCAAAACACTTCTAACACCTTCAGATATGTTTCTCTGTGTTGCAAAATAGGTTTTATTCATGCACAGAGTGTAAATTTAAAGTGGGACAGAGATTCAGCTTGCATTGCCTGAACCAACTTTGTTCTGCGCTGAAAAGCTGTTTTCTGACATTTCAGGGTCTAACTTCAAAAATCATGCAAAACACTTCTAACAGCTTCAGATATGTTTCTCTGTGTTGCAAAATAGGTTTTATTCATGCACAGAGTGTAAATTTAAAGTGGGACAGAGATTCAGCTTGCATTGCTTGAACCAACTTTGTTCTGCGCTGAAACGCTGTTTTCTGACAGTTCAGGGTCTAACTTCAAAAATCATGCAAAACACTTCTAACAGCTTCAGATATGTTTCTCTGTGTTGCAAAATAGGTTTTATTCATGCACAGACTGCAATTTTAATTTTTGGCCGAGTTTAAGCTTGCATTGCCTGAACCAAGTTTGTTATGTGCTGAAACGGCGTTTTCTGACATTTCAGGCTCTAACTTCAAAAATCATGCAAAACACTTTTAACACCTTCAAATATGTTTCTCTGTGTTGCAAAATAGGTTTTATTCATGCAGAGACTGCAATTTTAATTTTGGACCGAGTTTCATTTTGCATTGCCAGAACCAAGTTTGTTAAGTGCTGAAACGCCGTTTTCTGACATTTCAGGCTCTAACTTCAAAAATCATGCAAAACACTTCTAACACCTTCAGATATGTTTCTCTGTGTTGCAAAATAGGTTTTATTCATGCACAGACTGCAATATTAATTTTGGACCGAGTTTCAGCTTGCATTGCCAGAACCAAGTTTGTTAAGTGCTGAAACGCTGTTTTCTGACATTTCAGGCTTTAACTTAAAAAATCATGCAAAACACTTCTAACACCTTCAGATATGTTTCTCTGTTTTGCAAAATAGGTTTTATTCATGCACAGACTGCAATTTTAATTTTTGGCCGAGTTTAAGCTTGCATTGCCTGAACCAAGTTTGTTATGTGCTGAAACGGCGTTTTCTGACATTTCAGGCTCTAACTTCAAAAATCATGCAAAACACTTCTAACACCTTCAGATATGTTTCTCTGTGTTGCAAAATAGGTTTTATTCATGCACAGACTGCAAATTTAAAGTGGGACAGAGATTCAGCTTGCATTGCCTGAACCAACTTTGTTCTGCGCTGAAAAGCTGTTTTCTGACATTTCAGGGTCTAACTTCAAAAATCATGCAAAACACTTCTAACAGCTTCAGATATGTTTCTCTGTGTTGCAAAATAGGTTTTATTCATGCACAGACTGCAATTTTAATTTTGGACCGAGTTTCAGCTTGCATTGCCAGAACCAAGTTTGTTAAGTGCTGAAACGCTGTTTTCTGACATTTCAGGCTCTAACTTAAAAAATCATGCAAAACACTTCTAACACCTTCAGATATGTTTCTCTGTGTTGCAAAATAGGTTTTATTCATGCACAGACTGCAATTTTAAGTTTTGGCCGAGTTTCAGCTTGCATTGCCTGAACCAAGTTTGTTATGTGCTGAAACGCTGTTTTCTGACATTTCAGGCTTTAACTTCAAAAATCATGCAAAACACTTCTAACACCTTCAGATATGTTTCTCTGTGTTGCAAAATAGGTTTTATTCATGCACAGACTGCAATTTTAATTTTGGACCGAGTTTCAGCTTGCATTGCCAGAACCAAGTTTGTTAAGTGCTGAAACGCCGTTTTCTGACATTTCAGGCTCTAACTTCAAAAATCATGCAAAACACTTCTAACACCTTCAGATATGTTTCTCTGTGTTGCAAAATAGGTTTTATTCATGCACAATCTGCAATTTTTATTTTGGACCGAGTTTCAGCTTGCATTGCCATAACCAAGTTTGTTATGTGCTGAAACGCCGTTTTCTGACATTTCAGGCTCTAACTTCAAAAATCATGCAAAACACTTCTAACACCTTCAGATATGTTTCTCTGTGTTGCAAAATAGGTTTTATTCATGCACAGAGTGTAAATTTAAAGTGGGACAGAGATTCAGCTTGCATTGCCTGAACCAACTTTGTTCTGCGCTGAAAAGCTGTTTTCTGACATTTCAGGGTCTAACTTCAAAAATCATGCAAAACACTTCTAACAGCTTCAGATATGTTTCTCTGTGTTGCAAAATAGGTTTTATTCATGCACAGAGTGTAAATTTAAAGTGGGACAGAGATTCAGCTTGCATTGCTTGAACCAACTTTGTTCTGCGCTGAAACGCTGTTTTCTGACAGTTCAGGGTCTAACTTCAAAAATCATGCAAAACACTTCTAACAGCTTCAGATATGTTTCTCTGTGTTGCAAAATAGGTTTTATTCATGCACAGAGTGTAAATTTAAAGTGGGACAGAGATTCAGCTTGCATTGCTTGAACCAACTTTGTTCTGCGCTGAAACGCTGTTTTCTGACAGTTCAGGGTCTAACTTCAAAAATCATGCAAAACACTTCTAACAGCTTCAGATATGTTTCTCTGTGTTGCAAAATAGGTTTTATTCATGCACAGACTGCAATTTTAATTTTTGGCCGAGTTTAAGCTTGCATTGCCTGAACCAAGTTTGTTATGTGCTGAAACGGCGTTTTCTGACATTTCAGGCTCTAACTTCAAAAATCATGCAAAACACTTTTAACACCTTCAGATATGTTTCTCTGTGTTGCAAAATAGGTTTTATTCATGCAGAGACTGCAATTTTAATTTTGGACCGAGTTTCATTTTGCATTGCCAGAACCAAGTTTGTTAAGTGCTGAAACGCCGTTTTCTGACATTTCAGGCTCTAACTTCAAAAATCATGCAAAACACTTCTAACACCTTCAGATATGTTTCTCTGTGTTGCAAAATAGGTTTTATTCATGCACAGACTGCAATATTAATTTTGGACCGAGTTTCAGCTTGCATTGCCAGAACCAAGTTTGTTAAGTGCTGAAACGCTGTTTTCTGACATTTCAGGCTTTAACTTAAAAAATCATGCAAAACACTTCTAACACCTTCAGATATGTTTCTCTGTGTTGCAAAATAGGTTTTATTCATGCACAGACTGCAATTTTAATTTTTGGCCGAGTTTAAGCTTGCATTGCCTGAACCAAGTTTGTTATGTGCTGAAACGGCGTTTTCTGACATTTCAGGCTCTAACTTCAAAAATCATGCAAAACACTTCTAACACCTTCAGATATGTTTCTCTGTGTTGCAAAATAGGTTTTATTCATGCACAGACTGCAAATTTAAAGTGGGACAGAGATTCAGCTTGCATTGCCTGAACCAACTTTGTTCTGCGCTGAAAAGCTGTTTTCTGACATTTCAGGGTCTAACTTCAAAAATCATGCAAAACACTTCTAACAGCTTCAGATATGTTTCTCTGTGTTGCAAAATAGGTTTTATTCATGCACAGACTGCAATTTTAATTTTGGACCGAGTTTCAGCTTGCATTGCCAGAACCAAGTTTGTTAAGTGCTGAAACGCTGTTTTCTGACATTTCAGGCTCTAACTTAAAAAATCATGCAAAACACTTCTAACACCTTCAGATATGTTTCTCTGTGTTGCAAAATAGGTTTTATTCATGCACAGACTGCAATTTTAAGTTTTGGCCGAGTTTCAGCTTGCATTGCCTGAACCAAGTTTGTTATGTGCTGAAACGCTGTTTTCTGACATTTCAGGCTTTAACTTCAAAAATCATGCAAAACACTTCTAACACCTTCAGATATGTTTCTCTGTGTTGTAAAATAGGTTTTATTCATGCACAGACTGCAATTTTAATTTTGGACCGAGTTTCAGCTTGCATTGCCAGAACCAAGTTTGTTAAGTGCTGAAACGCCGTTTTCTGACATTTCAGGCTCTAACTTCAAAAATCATGCAAAACACTTCTAACACCTTCAGATATGTTTCTCTGTGTTGCAAAATAGGTTTTATTCATGCACAATCTGCAATTTTTATTTTGGACCGAGTTTCAGCTTGCATTGCCATAACCAAGTTTGTTATGTGCTGAAACGCCGTTTTCTGACATTTCAGGCTCTAACTTCAAAAATCATGCAAAACACTTCTAACACCTTCAGATATGTTTCTCTGTGTTGCAAAATAGGTTTTATTCATGCACAGAGTGTAAATTTAAAGTGGGACAGAGATTCAGCTTGCATTGCCTGAACCAACTTTGTTCTGCGCTGAAAAGCTGTTTTCTGACATTTCAGGGTCTAACTTCAAAAATCATGCAAAACACTTCTAACAGCTTCAGATATGTTTCTCTGTGTTGCAAAATAGGTTTTATTCATGCACAGACTGCAATTTTAATTTTTGGCCGAGTTTAAGCTTGCATTGCCTGAACCAAGTTTGTTATGTGCTGAAACGGCGTTTTCTGACATTTCAGGCTCTAACTTCAAAAATCATGCAAAACACTTCTAACACCTTCAGATATGTTTCTCTGTGTTGCAAAATAGGTTTTATTCATGCACAGACTGAAATTTTTATTTTGGACCGAGTTTCAGCTTGCATTGCCATAACCAAGTTTGTTATGTGCTGAAACGGCGTTTTCTGACATTTCAGGCTCTAACTTCAAAAATCATGCAAAACACTTCTAACACCTTCAGATATGTTTCTCTGTGTTGCAAAATAGGTTTTATTCATGCACAGACTGCAATAATAATTTTGGACCGAGTTTCAGCTTGCATTGCCAGAACCAAGTATGTTAAGTGCCGAAACGCTGTTTTCTGACATTTCAGGCTTTAACTTAAAAAATCATGCAAAACACTTCTAACACCTTCAGATATGTTTCTCTGTGTTACAAAATAGGTTTTATTCATGCACAGACTGCAATTTTAATTTTGGGCCGAGTTTCAGCTTGCATTGCCTGAACCAAGTTTGTTATGTGCTGAAACGGCGTTTTCTGACATTTCAGGGTCTAACTTCAAAAATCATGCAAAACACTTCTAACAGCTTCAGATATGTTTCTCTGTGTTGCAAAATAGGTTTTATTCATGCACAGACTGCAATTTTAATTTTTGGCCGAGTTTAAGCTTGCATTGCCTGAACCAAGTTTGTTATGTGCTGAAACGGCGTTTTCTGACATTTCAGACTCTAACTTCAAAAATCATGCAAAACACTTCTAACACCTTCAGATATGTTTCTCTGTGTTGCAAAATAGGTTTTATTCATGCACAGACTGCAATTTTTATTTTGGACCGAGTTTCAGCTTGCATTGCCATAACCAAGTTTGTTATGTGCTGAAACGCCGTTTTCTGACATTTCAGGCTCTAACTTCAAAAATCATGCAAAACACTTTTTAACACCTTCAGATATGTTTCTCTGTGTTGCAAAATAGGTTTTATTCATGCAGAGACTGCAATTTTAATTTTGGACCGAGTTTCAGCTTGCATTGCCAGAACCAAGTTTGTTAAGTGCTGAAACGCCGTTTTCTGACATTTCAGGCTCTAACTTCAAAAATCATGCAAAACACTTCTAACACCTTCAGATATGTTTCTCTGTGTTGCAAAATAGGTTTTATTCATGCACAGACTGCAATATTAATTTTGGACCGAGTTTCAGCTTGCATTGCCAGAACCAAGTATGTTAAGTGCCGAAACGCTGTTTTCTGACATTTCAGGCTTTAACTTAAAAAATCATGCAAAACACTTCTAACACCTTCAGATATGTTTCTCTGTGTTGCAAAATAGGTTTTATTCATGCACAGACTGCAATTTTAATTTTGGGCCGAGTTTCAGCTTGCATTGCCTGAACCAAGTTTGTTATGTGCTGAAACGGCGTTTTCTGACATTTCAGGGTCTAACTTCAAAAATCATGCAAAACACTTCTAACAGCTTCAGATATGTTTCTCTGTGTTGCAAAATAGGTTTTATTCATGCACAGACTGCAATTTTAATTTTTGGCCGAGTTTAAGCTTGCATTGCCTGAACCAAGTTTGTTATGTGCTGAAACGGCGTTTTCTGACATTTCAGGCTTTAACTTAAAAAATCATGCAAAACACTTCTAACACCTTCAGATATGTTTCTCTGTGTTGCAAAATAGGTTTTATTCATGCACAGACTGCAATTTTAATTTTGGACCGAGTTTCAGCTTGCATTGCCATAACCAAGTTTGTTATGTGCTGAAACGCCGTTTTCTGACATTTCAGGCTCTAACTTCAAAAATCATGCAAAACACTTTTAACACCTTCAGATATGTTTCTCTGTGTTGCAAAATAGGTTTTATTCATGCAGAGACTGCAATTTTAATTTTGGACCGAGTTTCAGCTTGCATTGCCAGAACCAAGTTTGTTAAGTGCTGAAACGCCGTTTTCTGACATTTCAGGCTCTAACTTCAAAAATCATGCAAAACACTTCTAACACCTTCAGATATGTTTCTCTGTGTTGCAAAATAGGTTTTATTCATGCACAGACTGCAATTTTTATTTTGGACCGAGTTTCAGCTTGCATTGCCATAACCAAGTTTGTTATGTGCTGAAACGCCGTTTTCTGACATTTCAGGCTCTTACTTCAAAAATCATGCAAAACACTTCTAACACCTTCAGATATGTTTCTCTGTGTTGCAAAATAGGTTTTATTCATGCACAGAGTGTAAATTTAAAGTGGGACAGAGATTCAGCTTGCATTGCCTGAACCAACTTTGTTCTGCGCTGAAAAGCTGTTTTCTGACAATTCAGGGTCTAACTTCAAAAATCATGCAAAACACTTCTAACAGCTTCAGATATGTTTCTCTGTGTTGCAAAATAGGTTTTATTCATGCACAGACTGCAATTTTAATTTTTGGCCGAGTTTAAGCTTGCATTGCCTGAACCAAGTTTGTTATGTGCTGAAACGGCGTTTTCTGACATTTCAGGCTCTAACTTCAAAAATCATGCAAAACACTTTTAACACCTTCAGATATGTTTCTCTGTGTTGCAAAATAGGTTTTATTCATGCAGAGACTGCAATTTTAATTTTGGACCGAGTTTCATTTTGCATTGCCAGAACCAAGTTTGTTAAGTGCTGAAACGCCGTTTTCTGACATTTCAGGCTCTAACTTCAAAAATCATGCAAAACACTTCTAACACCTTCAGATATGTTTCTCTGTGTTGCAAAATAGGTTTTATTCATGCACAGACTGCAATATTAATTTTGGACCGAGTTTCAGCTTGCATTGCCAGAACCAAGTTTGTTAAGTGCTGAAACGCTGTTTTCTGACATTTCAGGCTTTAACTTAAAAAATCATGCAAAACACTTCTAACACCTTCAGATATGTTTCTCTGTGTTGCAAAATAGGTTTTATTCATGCACAGACTGCAATTTTAAGTTTTGGCCGAGTTTCAGCTTGCATTGCCATAACCAAGTTTGTTATGTGCTGAAACGCTGTTTTCTGACATTTCAGGCTTTAACTTCAAAAATCATGCAAAACACTTCTAACACCTTCAGATATGTTTCTCTGTGTTGCAAAATAGGTTTTATTCATGCACAGACTGCAATTTTAATTTTTGGCCGAGTTTAAGCTTGCATTGCCTGAACCAAGTTTGTTATGTGCTGAAACGGCGTTTTCTGACATTTCAGGCTCTAACTTCAAAAATCATGCAAAACACTTCTAACACCTTCAGATATGTTTCTCTGTGTTGCAAAATAGGTTTTATTCATGCACAGACTGCAAATTTAAAGTGGGACAGAGATTCAGCTTGCATTGCCTGAACCAACTTTGTTCTGCGCTGAAAAGCTGTTTTCTGACATTTCAGGGTCTAACTTCAAAAATCATGCAAAACACTTCTAACAGCTTCAGATATGTTTCTCTGTGTTGCAAAATAGGTTTTATTCATGCACAGACTGCAATTTTAATTTTGGACCGAGTTTCAGCTTGCATTGCCAGAACCAAGTTTGTTAAGTGCTGAAACGCTGTTTTCTGACATTTCAGGCTCTAACTTAAAAAATCATGCAAAACACTTCTAACACCTTCAGATATGTTTCTCTGTGTTGCAAAATAGGTTTTATTCATGCACAGACTGCAATTTTAAGTTTTGGCCGAGTTTCAGCTTGCATTGCCTGAACCAAGTTTGTTATGTGCTGAAACGCTGTTTTCTGACATTTCAGGCTTTAACTTCAAAAATCATGCAAAACACTTCTAACACCTTCAGATATGTTTCTCTGTGTTGCAAAATAGGTTTTATTCATGCACAGACTGCAATTTTAATTTTGGACCGAGTTTCAGCTTGCATTGCCAGAACCAAGTTTGTTAAGTGCTGAAACGCCGTTTTCTGACATTTCAGGCTCTAACTTCAAAAATCATGCAAAACACTTCTAACACCTTCAGATATGTTTCTCTGTGTTGCAAAATAGGTTTTATTCATGCACAATCTGCAATTTTTATTTTGGACCGAGTTTCAGCTTGCATTGCCATAACCAAGTTTGTTATGTGCTGAAACGCCGTTTTCTGACATTTCAGGCTCTAACTTCAAAAATCATGCAAAACACTTCTAACACCTTCAGATATGTTTCTCTGTGTTGCAAAATAGGTTTTATTCATGCACAGAGTGTAAATTTAAAGTGGGACAGAGATTCAGCTTGCATTGCCTGAACCAACTTTGTTCTGCGCTGAAAAGCTGTTTTCTGACATTTCAGGGTCTAACTTCAAAAATCATGCAAAACACTTCTAACAGCTTCAGATATGTTTCTCTGTGTTGCAAAATAGGTTTTATTCATGCACAGACTGCAATTTTAATTTTTGGCCGAGTTTAAGCTTGCATTGCCTGAACCAAGTTTGTTATGTGCTGAAACGGCGTTTTCTGACATTTCAGGCTCTAACTTCAAAAATCATGCAAAACACTTCTAACACCTTCAGATATGTTTCTCTGTGTTGCAAAATAGGTTTTATTCATGCACAGACTGCAATTTTTATTTTGGACCGAGTTTCAGCTTGCATTGCCATAACCAAGTTTGTTATGTGCTGAAACGCCGTTTTCTGACATTTCAGGCTCTAACTTCAAAAATCATGCAAAACACTTCTAACACCTTCAGATATGTTTCTCTGTGTTGCAAAATAGGTTTTATTCATGCACAGACAGCAATAATAATTTTGGACCGAGTTTCAGCTTGCATTGCCAGAACCAAGTATGTTAAGTGCCGAAACGCTGTTTTCTGACATTTCAGGCTTTAACTTAAAAAATCATGCAAAACACTTCTAACACCTTCAGATATGTTTCTCTGTGTTACAAAATAGGTTTTATTCATGCACAGACTGCAATTTTAATTTTGGGCCGAGTTTCAGCTTGCATTGCCTGAACCAAGTTTGTTATGTGCTGAAACGGCGTTTTCTGACATTTCAGGGTCTAACTTCAAAAATCATGCAAAACACTTCTAACAGCTTCAGATATGTTTCTCTGTGTTGCAAAATAGGTTTTATTCATGCACAGACTGCAATTTTAATTTTTGGCCGAGTTTAAGCTTGCATTGCCTGAACCAAGTTTGTTATGTGCTGAAACGGCGTTTTCTGACATTTCAGACTCTAACTTCAAAAATCATGCAAAACACTTCTAACACCTTCAGATATGTTTCTCTGTGTTGCAAAATAGGTTTTATTCATGCACAGACTGCAATTTTTATTTTGGACCGAGTTTCAGCTTGCATTGCCATAACCAAGTTTGTTATGTGCTGAAACGCCGTTTTCTGACATTTCAGGCTCTAACTTCAAAAATCATGCAAAACACTTTTAACACCTTCAGATATGTTTCTCTGTGTTGCAAAATAGGTTTTATTCATGCAGAGACTGCAATTTTAATTTTGGACCGAGTTTCAGCTTGCATTGCCAGAACCAAGTTTGTTAAGTGCTGAAACGCCGTTTTCTGACATTTCAGGCTCTAACTTCAAAAATCATGCAAAACACTTCTAACACCTTCAGATATGTTTCTCTGTGTTGCAAAATAGGTTTTATTCATGCACAGACTGCAATATTAATTTTGGACCGAGTTTCAGCTTGCATTGCCAGAACCAAGTATGTTAAGTGCCGAAACGCTGTTTTCTGACATTTCAGGCTTTAACTTAAAAAATCATGCAAAACACTTCTAACACCTTCAGATATGTTTCTCTGTGTTGCAAAATAGGTTTTATTCATGCACAGACTGCAATTTTAATTTTGGGCCGAGTTTCAGCTTGCATTGCCTGAACCAAGTTTGTTATGTGCTGAAACGGCGTTTTCTGACATTTCAGGGTCTAACTTCAAAAATCATGCAAAACACTTCTAACAGCTTCAGATATGTTTCTCTGTGTTGCAAAATAGGTTTTATTCATGCACAGACTGCAATTTTAATTTTTGGCCGAGTTTAAGCTTGCATTGCCTGAACCAAGTTTGTTATGTGCTGAAACGGCGTTTTCTGACATTTCAGGCTTTAACTTAAAAAATCATGCAAAACACTTCTAACACCTTCAGATATGTTTCTCTGTGTTGCAAAATAGGTTTTATTCATGCACAGACTGCAATTTTAATTTTGGACCGAGTTTCAGCTTGCATTGCCATAACCAAGTTTGTTATGTGCTGAAACGCCGTTTTCTGACATTTCAGGCTCTAACTTCAAAAATCATGCAAAACACTTTTAACACCTTCAGATATGTTTCTCTGTGTTGCAAAATAGGTTTTATTCATGCAGAGACTGCAATTTTAATTTTGGACCGAGTTTCAGCTTGCATTGCCAGAACCAAGTTTGTTAAGTGCTGAAACGCCGTTTTCTGACATTTCAGGCTCTAACTTCAAAAATCATGCAAAACACTTCTAACACCTTCAGATATGTTTCTCTGTGTTGCAAAATAGGTTTTATTCATGCACAGACTGCAATTTTTATTTTGGACCGAGTTTCAGCTTGCATTGCCATAACCAAGTTTGTTATGTGCTGAAACGCCGTTTTCTGACATTTCAGGCTCTTACTTCAAAAATCATGCAAAACACTTCTAACACCTTCAGATATGTTTCTCTGTGTTGCAAAATAGGTTTTATTCATGCACAGAGTGTAAATTTAAAGTGGGACAGAGATTCAGCTTGCATTGCCTGAACCAACTTTGTTCTGCGCTGAAAAGCTGTTTTCTGACAATTCAGGGTCTAACTTCAAAAATCATGCAAAACACTTCTAACAGCTTCAGATATGTTTCTCTGTGTTGCAAAATAGGTTTTATTCATGCACAGACTGCAATTTTAATTTTTGGCCGAGTTTAAGCTTGCATTGCCTGAACCAAGTTTGTTATGTGCTGAAACGGCGTTTTCTGACATTTCAGGCTCTAACTTCAAAAATCATGCAAAACACTTTTAACACCTTCAGATATGTTTCTCTGTGTTGCAAAATAGGTTTTATTCATGCAGAGACTGCAATTTTAATTTTGGACCGAGTTTCATTTTGCATTGCCAGAACCAAGTTTGTTAAGTGCTGAAACGCCGTTTTCTGACATTTCAGGCTCTAACTTCAAAAATCATGCAAAACACTTCTAACACCTTCAGATATGTTTCTCTGTGTTGCAAAATAGGTTTTATTCATGCACAGACTGCAATATTAATTTTGGACCGAGTTTCAGCTTGCATTGCCAGAACCAAGTTTGTTAAGTGCTGAAACGCTGTTTTCTGACATTTCAGGCTTTAACTTAAAAAATCATGCAAAACACTTCTAACACCTTCAGATATGTTTCTCTGTGTTGCAAAATAGGTTTTATTCATGCACAGACTGCAATTTTAAGTTTTGGCCGAGTTTCAGCTTGCATTGCCATAACCAAGTTTGTTATGTGCTGAAACGCTGTTTTCTGACATTTCAGGCTTTAACTTCAAAAATCATGCAAAACACTTCTAACACCTTCAGATATGTTTCTCTGTGTTGCAAAATAGGTTTTATTCATGCACAGACTGCAATTTTAATTTTTGGCCGAGTTTAAGCTTGCATTGCCTGAACCAAGTTTGTTATGTGCTGAAACGGCGTTTTCTGACATTTCAGGCTCTAACTTCAAAAATCATGCAAAACACTTCTAACACCTTCAGATATGTTTCTCTGTGTTGCAAAATAGGTTTTATTCATGCACAGACTGCAAATTTAAAGTGGGACAGAGATTCAGCTTGCATTGCCTGAACCAACTTTGTTCTGCGCTGAAAAGCTGTTTTCTGACATTTCAGGGTCTAACTTCAAAAATCATGCAAAACACTTCTAACAGCTTCAGATATGTTTCTCTGTGTTGCAAAATAGGTTTTATTCATGCACAGACTGCAATTTTAATTTTGGACCGAGTTTCAGCTTGCATTGCCAGAACCAAGTTTGTTAAGTGCTGAAACGCTGTTTTCTGACATTTCAGGCTCTAACTTAAAAAATCATGCAAAACACTTCTAACACCTTCAGATATGTTTCTCTGTGTTGCAAAATAGGTTTTATTCATGCACAGACTGCAATTTTAAGTTTTGGCCGAGTTTCAGCTTGCATTGCCTGAACCAAGTTTGTTATGTGCTGAAACGCTGTTTTCTGACATTTCAGGCTTTAACTTCAAAAATCATGCAAAACACTTCTAACACCTTCAGATATGTTTCTCTGTGTTGCAAAATAGGTTTTATTCATGCACAGACTGCAATATTAATTTTGGACCGAGTTTCAGCTTGCATTGCCAGAACCAAGTTTGTTAAGTGCTGAAACGCTGTTTTCTGACATTTCAGGCTTTAACTTAAAAAATCATGCAAAACACTTCTAACACCTTCAGATATGTTTCTCTGTGTTGCAAAATAGGTTTTATTCATGCACAGACTGCAATTTTAATTTTTGGCCGAGTTTAAGCTTGCATTGCCTGAACCAAGTTTGTTATGTGCTGAAACGGCGTTTTCTGACATTTCAGGCTCTAACTTCAAAAATCATGCAAAACACTTCTAACACCTTCAGATATGTTTCTCTGTGTTGCAAAATAGGTTTTATTCATGCACAGACTGCAAATTTAAAGTGGGACAGAGATTCAGCTTGCATTGCCTGAACCAACTTTGTTCTGCGCTGAAAAGCTGTTTTCTGACATTTCAGGGTCTAACTTCAAAAATCATGCAAAACACTTCTAACAGCTTCAGATATGTTTCTCTGTGTTGCAAAATAGGTTTTATTCATGCACAGACTGCAATTTTAATTTTGGACCGAGTTTCAGCTTGCATTGCCAGAACCAAGTTTGTTAAGTGCTGAAACGCTGTTTTCTGACATTTCAGGCTCTAACTTAAAAAATCATGCAAAACACTTCTAACACCTTCAGATATGTTTCTCTGTGTTGCAAAATAGGTTTTATTCATGCACAGACTGCAATTTTAAGTTTTGGCCGAGTTTCAGCTTGCATTGCCTGAACCAAGTTTGTTATGTGCTGAAACGCTGTTTTCTGACATTTCAGGCTTTAACTTCAAAAATCATGCAAAACACTTCTAACACCTTCAGATATGTTTCTCTGTGTTGTAAAATAGGTTTTATTCATGCACAGACTGCAATTTTAATTTTGGACCGAGTTTCAGCTTGCATTGCCAGAACCAAGTTTGTTAAGTGCTGAAACGCCGTTTTCTGACATTTCAGGCTCTAACTTCAAAAATCATGCAAAACACTTCTAACACCTTCAGATATGTTTCTCTGTGTTGCAAAATAGGTTTTATTCATGCACAATCTGCAATTTTTATTTTGGACCGAGTTTCAGCTTGCATTGCCATAACCAAGTTTGTTATGTGCTGAAACGCCGTTTTCTGACATTTCAGGCTCTAACTTCAAAAATCATGCAAAACACTTCTAACACCTTCAGATATGTTTCTCTGTGTTGCAAAATAGGTTTTATTCATGCACAGAGTGTAAATTTAAAGTGGGACAGAGATTCAGCTTGCATTGCCTGAACCAACTTTGTTCTGCGCTGAAAAGCTGTTTTCTGACATTTCAGGGTCTAACTTCAAAAATCATGCAAAACACTTCTAACAGCTTCAGATATGTTTCTCTGTGTTGCAAAATAGGTTTTATTCATGCACAGACTGCAATTTTAATTTTTGGCCGAGTTTAAGCTTGCATTGCCTGAACCAAGTTTGTTATGTGCTGAAACGGCGTTTTCTGACATTTCAGGCTCTAACTTCAAAAATCATGCAAAACACTTCTAACACCTTCAGATATGTTTCTCTGTGTTGCAAAATAGGTTTTATTCATGCACAGACTGAAATTTTTATTTTGGACCGAGTTTCAGCTTGCATTGCCATAACCAAGTTTGTTATGTGCTGAAACGGCGTTTTCTGACATTTCAGGCTCTAACTTCAAAAATCATGCAAAACACTTCTAACACCTTCAGATATGTTTCTCTGTGTTGCAAAATAGGTTTTATTCATGCACAGACTGCAATAATAATTTTGGACCGAGTTTCAGCTTGCATTGCCAGAACCAAGTATGTTAAGTGCCGAAACGCTGTTTTCTGACATTTCAGGCTTTAACTTAAAAAATCATGCAAAACACTTCTAACACCTTCAGATATGTTTCTCTGTGTTACAAAATAGGTTTTATTCATGCACAGACTGCAATTTTAATTTTGGGCCGAGTTTCAGCTTGCATTGCCTGAACCAAGTTTGTTATGTGCTGAAACGGCGTTTTCTGACATTTCAGGGTCTAACTTCAAAAATCATGCAAAACACTTCTAACAGCTTCAGATATGTTTCTCTGTGTTGCAAAATAGGTTTTATTCATGCACAGACTGCAATTTTAATTTTTGGCCGAGTTTAAGCTTGCATTGCCTGAACCAAGTTTGTTATGTGCTGAAACGGCGTTTTCTGACATTTCAGACTCTAACTTCAAAAATCATGCAAAACACTTCTAACACCTTCAGATATGTTTCTCTGTGTTGCAAAATAGGTTTTATTCATGCACAGACTGCAATTTTTATTTTGGACCGAGTTTCAGCTTGCATTGCCATAACCAAGTTTGTTATGTGCTGAAACGCCGTTTTCTGACATTTCAGGCTCTAACTTCAAAAATCATGCAAAACACTTTTTAACACCTTCAGATATGTTTCTCTGTGTTGCAAAATAGGTTTTATTCATGCAGAGACTGCAATTTTAATTTTGGACCGAGTTTCAGCTTGCATTGCCAGAACCAAGTTTGTTAAGTGCTGAAACGCCGTTTTCTGACATTTCAGGCTCTAACTTCAAAAATCATGCAAAACACTTCTAACACCTTCAGATATGTTTCTCTGTGTTGCAAAATAGGTTTTATTCATGCACAGACTGCAATATTAATTTTGGACCGAGTTTCAGCTTGCATTGCCAGAACCAAGTATGTTAAGTGCCGAAACGCTGTTTTCTGACATTTCAGGCTTTAACTTAAAAAATCATGCAAAACACTTCTAACACCTTCAGATATGTTTCTCTGTGTTGCAAAATAGGTTTTATTCATGCACAGACTGCAATTTTAATTTTGGGCCGAGTTTCAGCTTGCATTGCCTGAACCAAGTTTGTTATGTGCTGAAACGGCGTTTTCTGACATTTCAGGGTCTAACTTCAAAAATCATGCAAAACACTTCTAACAGCTTCAG